>NW_021272479.1:15157-53027 GCF_002162155.2 Triticum dicoccoides
AGTAGTTGAAGGAACAATCATATCAACTCTTGGAATGTGCACCGTGCGCTTGTTCTCCTCGTGGCCAACACGTTGTTTTATTTCCTGTTCAGCTTTGCAAGCAAGATGAAACAAATGGTCCATAGGATAACACTCTTCATGAATTAGTATCTCTTGAATATCACGGTTTAATCCTCCCCAAAATCTATCCATAAAATCATCTTCACTTTCTTCTAAAGAGGAATGCAACAAGGTAGTTTGTAAATCATCATAATATTTTGTTACAGTTTCACTACCTTGTTTTAAGTGTTGCAACTTCTTAATCATGTCACGAGTATAATAAGCAGGGACGAAAGTATGTCGCATGGCAAGTTTCAAATCATCCCAAGTAGTAGGTATATAATCAGGGTGTAAACGACAATATTCACTCCACCAAACCAAAGCATAACCAGTGAAAGAACCAACCGCAACCTTAACCTTTTTATGTTCATCAAAATTATGGGAAGCAAATATATTTTTTATGTCGAACTCCCATTCAATATATAAAGCAGGTTTAAAACGACCATTAAATGGTGGTATAGATACATTAACCTGATCATGTGCATTTGGATGTTTGTGCACCTCTCGTGACGGTTGTGGTATTTGCAAAGGTGGTGGCACGTCCCCCGCGATCGACAAAGCCCATGAATTGACTCTGGATCCTGTCATGATTAGTAGAACAAGAAACAAAACCCAAAAATAATGTTCCTATAACTACTAGGATGTGGTGGTAAAACGCTCACAGTAAAGCAAATATCAATGTCTTACAAGTTCTTACCATGCAACAGGCGGTGATTGGCAACCAGCGGTGTCAAGTAACTCCGAATATTGAGTAAAGCGATTGCCAGGGGAGCGTACGTATACACGGTGTAGAAATGTGTGGAGCTGGGTTGGCTATATATGGTAGCAAAAGATTAGCAATAATCAATTCAAAGATGCAATGTTGAATAAACGCTCAACGACGGTACTGTGCTGGTCCTAGGCTAGACCGGACTAGAGACGCGAGCCTAGAACACTAATGAGGTCACGGCGTAGCACAACTAGCATCAATGAAGGATACTAAGTAGCTCTTGACAGCAAGATATAAGTGAAGATAATGATGAAAAACAATTGCCAACCAGGATATACAACAACTCTCTCTCCAACTTTCCTCTTAAAAAGTTTGAGCCAATTTTCTGATAAATTCTTGCAAAGAATGCTACTAACTCAAGCTTTCCAATGCAAAAAGAATCACTCAATTCCGAGTTGATATGAGGAGTCAAAGAATTCTAAAACTGGCCTGAAAAATTGGAACAAGCTATGTTCACGAACTTCAGAGGGCAAAAAGACCTATTTAGAAGCCGATTTTGAGGTGTCAAATATTGAACTAGCTTCTGCAACTATTTAGATGCGGCTCGTCGCTAGCTTCAATTTGAATACTCACGGAGCCAAAACGGACTTCGTATGAGGAAGATACACCTGTTTTACTGAACAGTGCGCAAAACAGATTCCAATCCGAAATCAGGTACGAGATTGATTCTAGATAGATCCAATTTTTTTTTTCTTCTCTCTTTTTTTCTCACACTTTTTTTCCTTTTTCTTCTCTCTCTTTTTCTTTCCTTTTTTTCTCTTTTTTTCTCTATCTTTTTTTTCTCCCTCTTTCCAAGACAAACTAGATAAGATGCAGATTGGATTAGGAGAAGATGTGAATGACCTCAACTATGATTATGACAATGAACAGTGCATAGCACGTGGTGGAAATTAATAGATGAGATGGTGGACAGCGGAAGGGATAATGATGCAGCGGCGGCGTGACTAATGTGAACAGAACTCGAAACTCTAAAGGAACTAGACACTAAGACCAGCAACTGACACGACGATGCAACCGATAATTCAACTATGCAAGCAATGAATAGAAAATTGCAAAGGCTCAGACTGGCTTGGATAAAGGATGAACAGATCTAACTTTTTTTGTGGCTTTTTCTTGGACAATAGGTAAGAAAATAAATCTAATCTAGGAAAACTGGAAATTCTCACCGAGCAACCTGAAAACTGATACCACTTGATAGAGGCGGGGTGTCCCGATCTTTCGATGAGATGATAACTATCGATTTGGTGGAGACGACTTTGACGATCCGACTACAAACGTGCACGACGTTGCGCCTTAGCAATCGCTAAACCAACTCCAAGAGGTTATTGACCACGCCAGAACACAATCAACCTGACCACGAAGGTCTATTCCTGCAAGCAATCGAAGAACAAGCAAGAATATGATAAAGCAATCTGAATATTGCGAATATAGATGAAGTATTGATAAAGGTGGGGATCCGTAAACGGTCTTGGTCTGGTCGTTGGACACAAACAAAGTACACGAAGTTGCAATGGCTAACTTTTAACTAAACAAATCCCAAGGAAAAGCTACTAGATGGATCTACTTATATAGGAGCAAGGGGTGGCGGCCAAGGAGGTGGGAGGACGTCCCAAGGCAGCCTAAAACTAAATCTAGGTCGTACAAGGCCAATGGGCCCAAGTGGAGGTGATGTAACACCTTTGGACTTGTAGTTTGACTCGGATTCTGCTGCAGCATCAGATTGTTTCGTCCACAACTCAACGCTCCGGACGAATTTGAAGGTGATTCCAATTGGGTTGGAAAGTGCACGAAATCTAGTTTCCAACAAAAAAAGAATCACCCAATTCGGAGTCCGTATGAAAAACTTGTGTGCGTTTTGAGTCAGGTCTATCTGTGCAGTCCGAATCTGAATCCAGAACGTGAGAGACTTGGACTCTATCTTCTCTTGGGCCAAAAGTGACGTGAGAGAACTTTTTGGACAGCAAATAAACATCTCTTTCTTCCTTATCTTCATATGTGGATTGTACAAATGTCCCATACACCTGCAATTAGACAAAACACAAAAGTGTGTGAAGTATTTTTGTTCTGGATAACATAAATGGATTATTGAATAGTTTGCACTAGAAATCACCTGACAAATATGCATATATGCAATATTTTTGGTCATATCCAAGGTAGTCATGTCCTCATCATCCTCCCCTTCTTGAAAATAAAGCCGTCCTCGGCGTTGCTTAATCTGAAATGTGGCTAACAAAGGAGACAAGGTGTACATGTCGTATATGTATATGTCATCCATTTTTATTTCCCTTGATTTTTGCATATATGACACATGAATAGATGAGTAACTTGCACAGTTCATAAAATCTAAAGCCAAAAAATTAGCACAAGAAGTAGAAGGCATGAAAATATTGCAACTCAGTTTGCACATATAAGTGAAGCTCTTATTCATTTCAAAAGATTGACAATGTTCATCTTAAACCATCCCAACATTGGTGAATAAACCTTACTTGCATCAAATTTACATGCTACAACATGCTTAAATAAGCAAACATGCAATAAGTCATTCAACACAGAATCATCACCAAGATTAGAGGTCATATCAAAATGATTAAACATTGGTTCTTTTGCATCAATAGTTAATTCAATGGGTGCACTCAAAATTGTTGGTATTTTAGTTATTTGATCACATGGCAAAGTCAAATTATCAACGTAGTCCTCTAAAATAGGTGGTGTGATCAAAGTAGTGGGTAGCTCATCAGATGGTGCATTCAAATTGACAAGGCATTCTTCATTCTCATGTAGAGATGGAAGATCAGTACCTTTGTCATTACCTCTTATGATCAACTCAGATGATGTAGCCACTCTCGGGGGCGATGTGTCACATGGTGGAGGTGATGTAGTCCTGACAACAACGGATGTGGTTGTCATAGTATGCCTAGTAGTTGAAGGAACAATCATATCAACTCTTGGAATGTGCACCGTGCGCTTGTTCTCGTGGCCAACACGTCGTTTTATTTCCTGTTCAGCTTTGCAAGCAAGATGAAACAAATGGTCCATAGGATAACACTCTTCATGAATTAGTATCTCTTGAATATCACGGTTTAATCCTCCCCAAAATCTATCCATAAAATCATCTTCACTTTCTTCTAAAGAGGAATGCAACAAGGTAGTTTGTAAATCATCATAATATTTTGTTACAGTTTCACTACCTTGTTTTAAGTGTTGCAACTTCTTAATCATGTCACGTGATGAGGACATCAATACAATTGTTACACCCACAGCCCCTGCTGCTATACATACTGGACCAATTACTAGAGCTCGTGCACGCCAACTAAATTACCAGGTACTTTCGTTTCTTGGTAATGATTCTAATGTTCATGAGAATATGATGCTGCCTAAATTGGATACATTTGTTTTGCTTACAAATGAAGGGCCTAGCTTGGAGAAGGATGAACATTGGAGCAAGAACAAGCATGGAGATGATGGCATGCGCAAGGGGAACAAGAATGGAGTTACAAGTGATGATTTCAGGACTTTGAAGCCACCATAATGGGTGCATGAAGCCTTGGACGAAATATACAAGATGCCACTTCATAAATTTCGTCCCGAGGCTATTTTAGGTGCTGCGTCACCTTATTATTGGGCCAGGCCCATGTAATTTCGAAATACATAAGTATAGGCTATTTTTAGAGTCCGTATGTGTGGGGAAACAAGAGATAGGGTTGATTTCGGACTCCTCCACCAAGGCCACGAAATTCCCCCCTCTTCCTCCATATATACAGCCCTTAGGGCATCGTTTAGACTTTGGGGATTTGTTTAGTTAAAAGTTAGCCATTGCAACTTCGTGTACTTCGTTTGTGTCCAACGACCAGACCAAGACCGCTTACGGATCCCCACCTTTATCAATACTTCATATATACTCGCAATATTCAGATTGCTTTTATCATATTCTTGCTTGTTCTTCGATTGCTTGCAGGAATAGACCTTCGTGGTCAGGTTGATTGTGCTCCGGCGTGGTCAATAACCTTTCGGAGTTGGTTTAGCGATTGCTAAGGCGCAACGTCGTGCACGTTTGTAGTCGGATCGTCAAAGTCGTCTCCAGCAAATCGATAGTTATCATCTCATCGAAAGATCGGGACACCCCCGCTTCTATCACTGGTTATGCTTTGGTTTGGTGGAGTGAATATTGTCGGTTACACCCTGATTATATACCTACTACTTGGGATGATTTGAAACTTGCCATGCGACATACTTTCGTCCCTGCTTATTATACTCGTGACATGATTAAGAAGTTGCAACACTTAAAACAAGGTAGTGAAACTGTAACAAAATATTATGATGATTTACAAACTACCTTGTTGCATTCCTCTTTAGAAGAAAGTGAAGATGATTTTATGGATAGATTTTGGGGAGGATTAAACCGTGATATTCAAGAGATACTAATTCATGAAGAGTGTTATCCTATGGACCATTTGTTTCATCTTGCTTGCAAAGCTGAACAGGAAATAAAACAACGTGTTGGCCACGAGGAGAACAAGCGCACGGTGCACATTCCAAGAGTTGATATGATTGTTCCTTCAACTACTCGGCATACTATGACAACCACATCCGTTGTTGTCAGGACTACATCACCTCCACCATGTGACACATCGCCCCCGAGAGTGGCTACATCATCTGAGTTGATCATAAGAGGTAATGACAAAGGTACTGATCTTCCATCTCTACATGAGAATGAAGAATGCCTTGTCAATTTGAATGCACCATCTGATGAGCTACCCACTACTTTGATCACACCACCTATTTTAGAGGACTACGTTGATAATTTGACTTTGCCATGTGATCAAATAACTAAAATACCAACAATTTTGAGTGCACCCATTGAATTAACTATTGATGCAAAAGAACCAATGTTTAATCATTTTGATATGACCTCTAATCTTGGTGATGATTCTGTGTTGAATGACTTATTGCATGTTTGCTTATTTAAGCATGTTGTAGCATGTAAATTTGATGCAAGTAAGGTTTATTCACCAATGTTGGGATGGTTTAAGATGAACATTGTCAATCTTTTGAAATGAATAAGAGCTTCACTTATATGTGCAAACTGAGTTGCAATATTTTCATGCCTTCTACTTCTTGTGCTAATTTTTTGGCTTTAGATTTTATGAACTGTGCAAGTTACTCATCTATTCATGTGTCATATATGCAAAAATCAAGGGAAATAAAAATGGATGACATATACATATACGACATGTACACCTTGTCTCCTTTGTTAGCCACATTTCAGATTAAGCAACGCCGAGGACGGCTTTATTTTCAAGAAGGGGAGGATGATGAGGACATGACTACCTTGGATATGACCAAAAATATTGCATATATGCATATTTGTCAGGTGATTTCTAGTGCAAACTATTCAATAATCCATTTATGTTATCCAGAACAAAAATACTTCACACACTTTTGTGTTTTGTCTAATTGCAGGTGTATGGGACATTTGTACAATCCACATATGAAGATAAGGAAGAAAGAGATGTTTATTTGCTGTCCAAAAAGTTCTCTCACGTCACTTTTGGCCCAAGAGAAGATAGAGTCCAAGTCTCTCACGTTCTGGATTCAGATTCGGACTGCACAGACAGACCTGACTCAAAACGCACACAAGTTTTTCATACGGACTCCGAATTGGGTGATTCTTTTTTTGTTGGAAACTAGATTTCGTGCACTTTCCAACCCAATTGGAATCACCTTCAAATTCGTCCGGAGCGTTGAGTTGTGGACGAAACAATCTGATGCTGCAGCAGAATCCGAGTCAAACTACAAGTCCAAAGGTGTTACATCACCTCCACTTGGGCCCATTGGCCTTGTACGACCTAGATTTAGTTTTAGGCTGCCTTGGGACGTCCTCCCACCTCCTTGGCCGCCACCCCTTGCTCCTATATAAGTAGATCCATCTAGTAGCTTTTCCTTGGGATTTGTTTAGTTAAAAGTTAGCCAACGCAACTTCGTGTACTTCGTTTGTGTCCAACGACCAGACCAAGACCGCTTACGGATCCCCACCATTATCAATACCTCATATATATTTGCAATATTCAGATTGCTTTATCATATTCTTGCTCGTTCAAGAGATGCTTTTATGGATAGATTTTGGGGAGGATTAAACCGTGATATTCAAGAGATACTAATTCATGAAGAGTGTTATCCTATGAACCATTTGTTTCATCTTGCTTGCAAAGCTGAACAGGAAATAAAACGACGTGTTGGCCACGAGGAGAACAAGCGCACGGTGCACATTCCAAGAGTTGATATGATTGTTCCTTCAACTACTAGGCATACTATGACAACCACATCCGTTGTTGTCAGGACTACATCACCTCCACCATGTGACACATCGCCCCCGAGAGTGGCTACATCATCTGAGTTGATCATAAGAGGTAATGACAAAGGTACTGATCTTCCATCTCTACATGAGAATGATGAATGCCTTGTCAATTTGAATGCACCATCTGATGAGCTACCCACTACTTTGATCACACCACCTATTTTAGAGGACTACGTTGATAATTTGACTTTGCCATGTGATCAAACAACTGAAATACCAACAATTTTGAGTGCACCCATTGAATTAACTATTTGATAGAGGCGGGGTGTCCCGATCTTTCGATGAGATGATAACTATCGATTTGGTGAAGATGACTTTGACGATCCGACTACAAACGTGCACGACGTTGCGCATTAGCAATCGCTAAACCAACTCTGAGAGGTTATTGACCACACCGGAGCACAATCAACCTGACCACGAAGGTCTATTCCTGCAAGCAATCGAAGAACAAGCAAGAATATAATAAAAGCAATCTGAATATTGCGAGTATATATGAGGTATTGATAAAGGTGGGGATCCGGAAGCGGTCTTGGTCTGGTCGTTGGACACAAACGAAGTACACGAAGTTGCAATGGCTAACTTTTAACTAAACAAATCCCAAGGAAAAGCTACTAGATGGATCTACTTATATAGGAGCAAGGGGTGACGGCCAAGGAGGTGGGAGGACGTCCCAAGGCAGCCTAAAACTAAATCTAGGTCGTACAAGGCCAATGGGCCCAAGTGGAGGTGATGTAACACCTTTGGACTTGTAGTTTGACTCGGATTCTGCTGCAGCATCAGATTGTTTCGTCCACAACTCAACGCTCCGGACGAATTTGAAGGTGATTCCAATTGGGTTGGAAAGTGCACGAAATCTAGTTTCCAACAAAAAAAGAATCACCCAATTCGGAGTCCGTATGAAAAACTTGTGTGCGTTTTGAGTCAGGTCTGTCTGTGCAGTCCGAATCTGAATCCAGAACGTGAGAGACTTGGACTCTATCTTCTCTTGGGCCAAAAGTGACGTGAGAGAACTTTTTGGACAGCAAATAAACATCTCTTTCTTCCTTATCTTCATATGTGGATTGTACAAATGTCCCATACACCTGCAATTAGACAAAACACAAAAGTGTGTGAAGTATTTTTGTTCTGGATAACATAAATGGATTATTGAATAGTTTGCACTAGAAATCACCTGACAAATATGCATATATGCAATATTTTTGGTCATATCCAAGGTAGTCATGTCCTCATCACAGAAGGCCCAGCAGATGCTCTCCTGACAGAGATGCTGGTCCCAGCGCCGTACAAGGTGCCGGAGAAGAAGGCCGAGAAGAAGGCCCCGGGGATCCGAAAGGGTCTCCGGCGTAAGGTGGTGCCGGAAGCCTCGTCCGAGGACGACGAGGCGGACTCCTCCCACGAAGGGGAGGAGGAGGAAGAAGAAGATGCCCCATCCGGAAAGGATGAGGGGTCCAGGGAGGCGGGCTAGGGGGCCGGAAAAGGCCCCCGACACAAGGCCGTCATACCCGTGTCGTCGGATGACGACGAGACAGATTCCTCCCGCGGAAGCGGGGGGAATCAAGAAGAAAGTCCACCTTCCCGCACTGGGGAGGGGAAGAAAAGAAAATCCGCCCCGGAGAGGGAGGCTGGGGCGTCCAAGAAGGGAAAGGTGCCCCTTCCTGACTATTCCGCCACGGCCGCTCATAGTGAGGAGGGGTGGCTGCCCAGGGGGAAGCCCCTAGTGCGATCGTAAGTGTCCGCTTTCTATCATGATTTCACTTCATAATTTTTGCGTTTTATAATGCCAAATATATGTGCAGTCCGGCCAGGGGTCTCCCCGAAGTGTCTTCCTCCGGGTCCCTGAGTTATTCGGAGATCAATTCGCTTCCGACAGCCACTACTCCCCAACACACGGATGACACGGAGGTGTTGTCCCGAAGGCTCCCAGAGCGGGGGGAGGTGATTCTGGAGACGCCCTGAGGCGGGGCCCCAGACGTCGGACACGCGGGGTTCAGGATCCCCGCGGATCGTGTCGATGAGAGCCATGGCCAGCCAAGCTCTCAGCCGAACACAATTCCGGAACCTTCGATGGTTCCGGACTCAGGCGGGCGACCCCTTGCTAGGGAGGGCGAGCTGTCTGTGTCGCGGACTTCCGTTGCGCATGAGGTGTCGGATGGTCTGCTGGAAGCGCTTTGCGGCGCTTCCCTGGATGAGGGGCACCATACTCTTATGAGTATGGTGATTCAGAAGGTTTCGTCCGCCAAAAGCGGACTAACCGAAGCTTGCACCAGCCTCCTAAATAGGCTTCGAGGCAAGTAATAAATATGTGCAAAATTACCACCCGATAGGTAGTAGCCCCTGATACTCTGTTTGGCGTTCGGAAAGAAAAGCCGAGCAAAGGGTCAATTATAATCCGCAGGAGTCTAATCATAAGTACTATTGTGAATAAGCAATCTGTGCTGCTTGCTGCTGCTGCCCGTACTGCCGAGGTTGCTGATCTGAAGCGGGACCTGGAGCAGGCGCAGGGAGAGCTCGACCTCACGAAGAGGCAGCTCGAAGAGAACAAGGGTAAGTAATTCCATCTCTTATGCATTTAAGTGATGAGGACATCAATACCATTGTTACACCCACAGCCCCTACTGCTACATATACGGGACCAATTACTAGAGCTCGCGCACGCCAATTAAATTATCAGGTACTTTCGTTTCTTGGTAATGATTCTAATTGATGAGGACATCAATACAATTGTTACACCCACAGCCCCTGCTGCTATACATACTGGACCAATTACTAGAGCTCGTGCACGCCAACTAAATTACCAGGTACTTTCGTTTCTTGGTAATGATTCTAATGTTCATGAGAATATGATGCTGCCTAAATTGGATACATTTGTTTTGCTTACAAATGAAGGGCCTAGCTTGGAGAAGGATGAACATTGGAGCAAGAACAAGCATGGAGATGATGGCATGCGCAAGGGAAACAAGAACGGAGTTACAAGTGATGATTTGAGGACTTTGAAGCCACCATAATGGGTGCATGAAGCCTTGGACGAAATATACAAGATGCCACTTCATAAATTTCGTCCCGAGGCTATTTTAGGTGCTGCGTCACCTTATTATTGGGCCAGGCCCATGTAATTTCGAAATACATAAGTATAGGCTATTTTTAGAGTCCGTATGTGTGGGGAAACAAGAGATAGGGTTGATTTCGGACCCCTCCACCAAGGGCCACGAAATTCCCCCCTCTTCCTCCATATATACAGCCCTTAGGGCATCATTTAGACTTTGGGTTTTGTTTAGATTAAAAGTTCGCCATAGCTGCAACTTCGCGTACTTCGTTTGTGTTCAACGACCAGACAAAGGCGTCACAGAACCCCACCTTGATCAATAAAGCTTTCATCTTATATTCGCAATATCCAGATTGCAATCTAAGTTTCTTGCTTGTTCTTCGTTTGCTCGCAGGAAACAGACCCTCGTGGTCAGGTTGATCGTGCTCCGGCGTGGTCAATAACCTCTCGGAGTTGGTTTAGCGATTGCTAAGGCGCGACGTCCTCGCACGTTCGTAGTCGGATCGTCAAAGTCGACTTCCACCAAAGCGATATCCATCATCTCATCGAAAGACGGGACACCTTTGCCTCTATCAAGTGGTATCAGATTTCCAGGTTGCTCGGTGAGATTTTACAGTTTTTCGTAGTTTAGATCGAGTCTGTTCTTCATACCTACAGTCCACGAAAAAGCCACAAAAAAAATTAGGGTTAGTTCATCATATCCGAACCAATCTGAGCCTTTGCATAATCTTTTTATGGTTTTGCTTTGTTGAATTTGCGGTTGCATCGTCGTGTCTAGTTGCTGGTCTTAGAGTCTAGTCTTTTAGAGTTTCGAGTTCTGGTCATAAGTTGTCACGCCGCCGCCGCACCATCATCATCGCCCCTGCCATCTACCACCACCGCTCCGAATCCGTATCCATATACCACCACCAATCCGTGTCCATATACCACCACCGATCCATATCCATATATTACCACCGCTACCACCACCGCTGCCATATACCACCACCATATATCCACCACCAATCCGAGTTCCTTGCTTATTAGGGTTGTTTTCGAGATCCATCTAGATTCCGATTCGTGTTTCCTTGCCGGAGTAGGTTTCGGAAAAAAAAAATTCCGATTCGTGTTTCCTTGCCGGAGTCGGGTAGCCACGCTCCGTTTAGGCCCAAAATTTTTCGAAAACGCATTTTTCGAAAAAATTTCTGGCTATCTTATTTTTAGGTGTTTCTGAGTGTTTTGAGACAGGTGCCATTATAGGAAGTTTTTTTTGACCCGTTTCCAGTTTTTGGGTCCGGGCAGTCAAAAAAAAATTGGTCAAAAAAAATTTCGTGCCCATCCTGTCAGTTTGAGCTAAGAAGAGTTTTGAGACACTCGCCATTATAGTGATTTTTCGCAAAAAAAAAAGCAGCGCAAAAAAAAAGAGCGCAAAAAAAAAAGAGCGAAAAAAAAAGTTCCAGATTGTGCTTTTCCCTTGTTTACGTGTCACGCCGTGATTTTGTTAGTGTTCTAGGCTCGCGTCTCTAGCACAGTCTAGCCTAGGACCAGCACAGTACCGTCGTTGAGCGTTTATTCAACTTTGCATCTCTGAATTGATTATTGCTGACCCTTTTTGCTACCATATTATAAGCCTTCCCAGCTCCACATACATCTACGTCGTGCGTTTGACTCTCCCTGGTAATCGCTCTATCCAAGCTTTGAGAGTTTTTGACTACAACGGTTGCCGATCACCGCCTGCTGCTGGGTAAGAACTGGTAAGAATTTGAGATTTGCTTGACGGTTTTGTGACACCCACCACCACCACTTGTTCGTAGTTTGTAGGATCATATTCTTGTGTGTTTCTATTGCTGCTAACCATGCCAGGATCACAAGCCGACGAGATTGACTGGGAGAATTTATCGAACAAGGAGCTTCATGATAAGTTTCAGCAAATGATGACTGAACAGGTGCAAGATGTGCTGAACAATTTTGAAGAGGCCATGGAGAAGATCACTGGCTTTGAGAAGACGTTCGAAACAAAGCTCGATAACAAGTTTAATGAATTGCTCGCGCGTTTTCCACCACCACCACCCGCTGCAGCTAACGCACCTCTCCAACACAACAACAACGACTACCTCCACGTCGCGAAGCAGACCTCCGCCGAGCAAGCCGTGTTCCTCTTGCGTTTGGCCAAACTGTTGGTGCTGCTGTTGATACTTCTGTGGCTCCTGCTGCAGATGCGGAGGAGGATGATTATGTGGGAGATTATGAGGATGAGGTTGATCAAAATCAACACTACGTGGAGCCACCTGTACCACCACCAGCAGGTCGACCTCAGGTATATATTCATAATGGTAGGCCTGCACCACCACCTCAGGTACGAGATGATGTCCATATTCCTAAACTGAAATTGAATATTCCACCATTTGAGGGTAGATATGTTCCTGATCTATATCTTACTTGGGAGTTAGAAACTAAACAACGATTTACATGTTTACAATATCCTGAGGAGAGACGAGTTGCTGCTGCCGTTTGTGCTTTCACTAGTTTTGCATGTGTATGGTGGTCTGAACATTATAGATTATATCCTATTCCAACTACTTGGGCTGCTTTGAAAACTGCTATGCGTACGCGTTGGGTTCCACCATATTATCAACGTGAATTGCTTCAAAAATTGCAGCGTTTAAGACAAGGAAAAAATTCTGTAGAAGAATATTATCAGGAATTACAAACTGGCATGATTCGATGTGGTATTGTTGAGGAGAATGAAGCTATGCTTGCACGTTTTCTGGGTGGATTAAATAGAGAGATTCAGACCATTCTAGACTATAAGGAGTATACTAATATCACTCGTTTATTCCATCTTGCTTGTAAAGCTGAACGTGAAGTGCAGGATCGACAAGCATTGGCGCGAACTAACTTTTCTGCAGGCCGACCTTCCTCATGGACGCCGCGTGCATCTTCTACTTCAACTGCACCAGCACCTCAATCAGGTGCCTCCTACAGTCGTGATACAAGAAACCAGGAACAACCACCATTATCTGCCAAGAGCGCACCTGCGGGGCCTGCACAGCGTTCTTCTTCTTCCATGGCATCAACAGGGCACACAAGTGATATTATTTTTCGTCGTTGTAAGGGAGGAGGTCATTATGCGAGGGAATGCAAATCTCCGCGTGTGATGATTGCTACCGTGGATGGTGGATATGAGTCCGCTAGTGACTATGATGAGGAGACATTGGCTCTTATTACACGTGAAGAACATGGTGGAGATGATTCTGATCATGAGACACAATACATGGCTCCTGAAGACGCTGACAGGTATGAATGTTTAGTTGCTCAACGTGTTTTGAGTGTGCAGGTCACACAAGCTGAGCAAAATCAGAGGCACAATTTGTTCCATACCAAGGGAGTTGTGAAGGAACGTTCTGTGCGCGTCATAATAGACGGAGGGAGCTGCAACAACTTGGCTAGCATGGAGATGGTGGAGAAGCTTTCTCTCACCACAAGACCACATCCACATCCTTACTACATCCAATGGTTCAACAACAGCGGCAAGGTTAAGGTAACACGTACTGTTCGTGTGCATTTTAGTATCTCTACATATGCTGATTATGTTGATTGTGATGTGGTACCTATGCAAGCATGTTCCTTATTACTTGGTAGACCATGGCAATTTGATAAAAATTCTGTACACCATGGTAGAAACAATCACTATACTCTTGTTCATAAGGATAAAAATATTACTTTGCTTCCTATGACTCCTGATTCCATTTTGAAAGATCATATTAATAGAGCTAATAAAGCACAACAGGAGAAGAATAAGAGTGAAAATCAGATTGTCGCAAAAGAATTTGAGCAACAAATGAAGCCTAATAATAAACCATCTAGTGTTGCTTCTGAAATTAAATTGAAAAGTGCATGTTTATTTGCCACCAAATCTGATATTGATGAGCTAGATTTCAGCAAATATGTTTGCTATGCTTTTGTGTGCAAAGAGGCATTATTTTCATTCGAGGACGTGCCTTCCTCTTTGCCTCCTGCTGTCACTAACATTTTGCAGGAGTTCGCTGACGTCTTTCCACAAGACGTGCCACCGGGATTACCGCCTATTCGAGGGATTGAGCATCAGATTGACTTAATTCCCGGTGCTTCACGGCCAAACCGTGCACCATACCGTACCAATCCAGAGGAGACGAAGGAGATTATGCGTCAAGTACAAGAGCTTCTTGACAAAGGTTATATACGCGAATCCCTTAGTCCTTGTGCTGTTCCTATTATTCTAGTGCCGAAAAAGGATGGTACATCACGTATGTGTGTTGATTGTAGAGGCATTAATAATATTACTATTCGTTATCGTCATCCTATTCCTAGGCTAGATGATATGCTTGATGAATTGAGTGGCTCTACAATATTCTCCAAAGTTGATTTGCGTAGTGGCTACCATCAAATTCGTATGAAATTGGGATATGAATGGAAAACAACATTTAAAACTAAGTTTGGATTATATGAGTGGTTAGTCATGCCTTTTGGGTTAACTAATGCACCTAGTACTTTCATGAGATTAATGAACGAAGTTTTACGTGCTTTCATTGGACGATTTGTGGTAGTTTACTTTGATGACATATTGATTTATAGCAGATCTTTGGAAGAACATTTGGAACATTTACGTGCTGTTTTTATTGCTCTACGTGATGCACGTTTGTTTGGTAACCTTGGGAAGTGCACCTTTTGCACCGACCGAGTATCTTTTCTTGGCTATGTTGTTACTCCACAGGGAATTGAAGTTGATAAAGCCAAGATTGAAGCTATTGAGAGTTGGCCGCAGCCCAAAACGGTCACACAAGTGAGGAGTTTTCTTGGCCTCGCTGGATTCTATAGGCGTTTTGTGAGAGATTTCAGCACCATTGCTGCACCTCTCAATGAGCTTACAAAGAAAGATGTGCCTTTTCTTTGGGGTACGGCACAGGAAGAGGCCTTCACGGTATTGAAAGATAAGTTGACACATGCTCCTTTACTCCAACTTCCTGATTTTAATAAGACTTTTGAGCTTGAATGTGATGCTAGTGGAATTGGATTAGGAGGTGTGTTATTACAAGATGGCAAACCTGTTGCATACTTTTCTGAAAAATTGAGTGGGCCTAGTCTGAATTATTCTACTTATGATAAAGAATTATATGCTCTTGTTCGGACTTTAGAAACATGGCAACATTATTTATGGCCCAAAGAATTTGTTATACATTCTGATCATGAATCTTTGAAACATTTTAAAAGTCAAGCTAAACTAAATCGTAGACATGCTAAATGGGTTGAATTCATTGAGACTTTCCCTTATGTCATTAAACACAAGAAGGGAAAAGAAAATGTTATTGCTGATGCATTGTCTCGTCGCTATACTATGCTTTCACAACTTGACTTCAAAATATTTGGTTTGGAGACCATCAAAGATCAATATGTGCATGATGCTGATTTTAAAGATGTAATGCAGAATTGTAAAGAAGGAAGAATGTGGAACAAGTTTGTTGTTAATGATGGATTTGTGTTTCGTGCTAACAAGCTATGCATTCCAGCTAGCTCCGTTCGTCTTCTGTTGTTGCAGGAGGCGCATGGAGGAGGATTAATGGGACACTTTGGCGTGAAGAAGACGGAGGACATACTTGCTACACATTTCTTTTGGCCAAAGATGAGACGGGATGTTGAGCATTTTATTGCTCGCTGCACTACATGTCAAAAAGCTAAGTCACGACTCAATCCTCATGGTTTATATATGCCTTTGCCTGTACCTAGTGTTCCTTGGGAGGATATATCTATGGACTTTGTTTTAGGTTTACCTCGAACAAAGAAGGGGAGGGATAGCATATTTGTTGTCGTGGATAGATTCTCGAAAATGGCACACTTTATACCATGTCATAAAAGCGATGATGCTGTTAATGTTGCTGATTTGTTATTTCGTGAAATTATTCGCTTGCATGGTGTGCCAAATACTATTGTTTCAGATCGTGATACTAAATTTCTTAGCCACTTTTGGAGATGTTTATGGGCTAAGTTGGGGACTAAACTGCTTTTTAGTACTACTTGTCACCCCCAAACTGATGGACAAACTGAAGTAGTCAATAGAACGTTGTCTACTATGCTTAGGGCTGTTTTGAAGAATAATAAGAAAATGTGGGAGGAATGCTCGCCTCATATTGAATTTGCTTATAATCGTTCATTGCATTCTACTACTAAGATGTGCCCTTTTGAAGTTGTGTATGGTTTCGTACCTCGTGCACCTATTGATTTGTTGCCTCTTCCATCTTCGGAGAAGGTTATTTTGATGCTAAACAACGTGCTGAATTGATTTTAAAAATGCATGAGTTAACTAAGGAAAACATTGAGCGTATGAATGCCAAATATAAACTTGCTGGAGATAAGGGTAGAAAACATGTTGTGTTTGCACCTGGAGATCTTGTTTGGTTACATTTGCGTAAGGATAGATTTCCTGATTTGCGAAAATCAAAGTTAATGCCACGTGCTGATGGTCCCTTTAAGGTGTTAGAGAAAATAAATGATAATGCATATAAACTTGAGCTGCCTGCAGATTTTGGGGTTAGTCCCACTTTTAACATTGCAGATTTGAAGCCTTATTTGGGTGAGGAAGATGAACTTCCGTCGAGGACGACTTCATTTCAAGAAGGGGAGGATGATGAGGACATCAATACAATTGTTACACCCACAGCCCCTGCTGCTATACATACTGGACCAATTACTAGAGCTCGGGCACGCCAACTAAATTACCAGGTACTTTCGTTTCTTGGTAATGATTCTAATGTTCATGAGAATATGATGCTGCCTAAATTGGATACATTTGTTTTGCTTACAAATGAAGGGCCTAGCTTGGAGAAGGATGAACATTGGAGCAAGAACAAGCATGGAGATGATGGCATGCGCAAGGGAAACAAGAACGGAGTTACAAGTGATGATTTCAGGACTTTGAAGCCACCATAATGGGTGCATGAAGCCTTGGACGAAATATACAAGATGCCACTTCATAAATTTCGTCCCGAGGCTATTTTAGGTGCTGCGTCACCTTATTATTGGGCCAGGCCCATGTAATTTCGAAATACATAAGTATAGGCTATTTTTAGAGTCCGTATGTGTGGGGAAACAAGAGATAGGGTTGATTTCGGACCCCTCCACCAAGGGCCAGGAAATTCCCCCCCTCTTCCTCCATATATACAGCCCTTAGGGCATCGTTTAGACTTTGGGTTTTGTTTAGATTAAAAGTTCGCCATAGCTGCAACTTCGCGTACTTCGTTTGTGTTCAACGACCAGACAAAGGCGTCACAGAACCCCACCTTGATCAATAAAGCTTTCATCTTATATTCGCAATATCCAGATTACAATCTTAGTTTCTTGCTTGTTCTTCGTTTGCTCGCAGGAAACAGACCCTCGTGGTCAGGTTGATCGTGCTCCGGCGTGGTCAATAACCTCTCAGAGTTGGTTTAGCGATTGCTAAGGTGCGACGTCCTCGCACGTTCGTAGTCGGATCGTCAAAGTCGACTTCCACCAAAGCGATATCCATCATCTCATCGAAAGACGGGACACCTTTGCCTCTATCACTAATGTTCATGAGAATATGATGCTGCCTAAATTGGATACATTTGTTTTGCTTACAAATGAAGGGCCTAGCTTGGAGAAGGATGAACATTGGAGCAAGAACAAGCATGGAGATGATGCCATGCGCAAGGGGAACAAGAACGGAGTTACAAGTGATGATTTCAGGACTTTGAAGCCATCATAATGGGTGCATGAAGCCATGGACGAAATATACAAGATGCCACTTCATAAATTTCGTCCCGAGGCTATTATAGGTGCTGCGTCACCTTTTTATTGGGCCAGGCCCATGTAATTTCGAAATACATAAGTATAGGCTATTTTTAGAGTCCGTATGTGTGGGGAAACAAGAGATAGGGTTGATTTCGGACCCCTCCACCAAGGGCCACGATATTCCCCCTCTCTTCCTCCATATATACAGCCCTTAGGGCACCGTTTAGACTTTGGGATTTGTTTAGTTAAAAGTTAGCCATTGCAACTTCGTGTACTTCGTTTGTGTTCAACGACCAGACCAAGACCGCTTACGGATCCCCACCTTCATCAATACTTCATATATACTCACAATATTCAGATTGCTTTTATCATATTCTTGCTTGTTCTTCGATTGCTTGCAGGAATAGACCTTCGTGGTTAGGTTGATTGTGCTCCGGCGTGGTCAATAACCTCTTGAAGTTGGTTTAGTGATTGCTAAGGCGCAACGTCGTGCACGTTTGTAGTCGGATCGTCAAAGTCATGTTCACCAAATCGATAGTTATCATCTCATCGAAAGATCGGGACACCTCGACCTCTATCAAGTGGTATCAGATTTCCAGGTTGCTCGGTGAGATTTTACAGTTTTTCATAGTTTAGATCGAGTCTGTTCTTCATACCTATAGTCCACGAAAAAGCCAAAAAAATTTAGGGTTAGTTCATCCCATCCGAACCAATCTGAGCCTTGCATAATCTTTTCTGTATTTGCTTTGTTGAATTTGCGGTTGCATCGTCGTGTCCAGTTGCTGGTCTTAGCATCTAGTCTTTTAGAGTTTCGAGTTCTGTTCACAGGTTGTCACGTCGCCGCTGCCATATATCACCACCGCATCATCATCGTCGCTGTTGCCATATACCACCACCACATATTCACCGCCAATACAAATCCATATACGCCACCACATATCCGCCGCCATCACGCCAATCCGAGTTCACCTGCAACATATATCCGCCACCTGTCCGTGTTCCACCAGATTCATCTCCGCCACTAGTCCGAGTTCCACTAGTTTCATCTCCGCCACCAGTCCTAGTCCGAGTCCAGTAATTGTTGCATTGTTCTCGATTTCCAGATCAGGCGACACTCCGAGTCGTGACAGAGAAGGACTCCCCAACTTCCGAGCCATCCGCAGAAGAAAAATAGTTCCAATTTCAAAAAAAACTAAGTCTGGAAAATTCTGGCTAGGCAGTTTTTAGACCATTTGTAGACTTTTTCGAAAAAAATTTGTTGCGGAGCAAAAAAAAAGAGGAAAAAAAGTGCAAAAAAAAGAGAAAAAAAAATTCTGAGTGTGCTCCTCCCTTGTTTACGTGCCGCGCCGTGATTTTGTTGGTGTTCTAGGCTCGCGTCTCTAGCACAGTCTAGCCTAGGACCAGCACAGTATCATCGTTGAGCGTTTATTCAACTTTGCATCTCTGAATTGATTATTGCTGACCCTTTTTTGCTACCATATTATAAGCCTTCCCAGCTCCACATACATCTACGTCGTGCATTTGACTCTCCCTGGTAATCACTCTATCCAAGCTTTGAGAGTTTTGACTGCAACGGTGGCCGATCACCGCCTGTTGCTGGGTAAGAACTGGTAAGAATTTGAGTTTTGCTTGACGGATTTGTGACACCCACCACCACCACTTGTTCGTAGTCTGTAGGATCATATTCTTGTTTGTTTCTATTGCTGCTAACCATGCCAGGATCACAAGCCGACGAGATTGACTGGGAGAATTTATCGCACAAGGAGCTTCATGATAAGTTTCAGCAAATGATGACTGAACAGGTGCAAGATGTGCTGAACAATTTTGAAGAGGCCATGGAGAAGATCACTGGCCTTGAGAAGACGTTCGAAACAAAGCTCGATAACAAGTTTAATGAATTGCTCGCGCGTCTTCCACCACCACCACCCGCTGCACCTAACGCACCTCTCCAACAACAACAACAATGACTACCTCCACGTCGCGAAACAGACCTCCGCCGAGCAAGCCGTGTTCCTCTTGCGTTTGGCCAAACTGTTGGTGCTGCTGTTGATACTTCTGTGGCTCCTGCTGCTGATGCGGAGGAGGATGATTATGTGGGAGATTATGAGGATGAGGTTGATCAAAATCAGCACTACGTGCAACCACCTGTACCACCACCAGCAGGTCGACCTCAGGTATATATTCGTAATGGTAGGCCTGCACCACCACCTCAGGTACGAGATGATGTCCATATTCCTAAACTGAAATTGAATATTCCACCATTTGAGGGTAGATATGTTCCTGATATATATCTTACTTGGGAGTTAGAAACTGAACAACGATTTACATGTTTACAATATCCTGAGGAGAGACGAGTTGCTGCTGTTGTTTGTGCTTTCACTAGTTTTGCATGTGTATGGTGGTCTGAACATTGTAGATTATATCCTATTTCCAACTACTTGGGCTGCTTTGAAAACTGCTATGCGTACGCGTTGGGTTCCACCATATTATCAACGTGAATTGCTTCAAAAATTGCAGCGTTTAAGACAAGGGAAAAATTCTGTAGAAGAATATTATCAGGAATTACAAACTGGCATGATTAGATGTGGTATTGTTGAGGAGAATGAAGCTATGCTTGCACGTTTTCTGGGTGGCTTAAATAGAGAGATTCAGACCATTCTAGACTATAAGGAGTATACTAACATCACTCGTTTATTCCATCTTGCTTGTAAAGCTGAACGTGAAGTGCAGGATCGACAAGCATTGGGGCGAACTAACTTTTCTGCAGGAGGACCTTCATCATGGACACCACGTGCATCTTCTACTTCAACTGCACCAGCACCTCCATCCGGTGCCACCTCCAGCCGTGATACAAGAAAACAGGCACAACCACCATTTTCTGCCAAGAGCGCACCTGCGGGGCCTGCACAATGTTCTTCTTCTTCCATGGCATCAACAGGGCACACAAGTGATATTATTTGTCGTCGTTGTAAGGGAGGAGGTCATTATGCGAGAGAATGCAAATCTCCGCGTGTGATGATTGCTACCGCGGATGGTGGATATGAGTCCGCTAGTGACTATGATGAGGAGACTTTGGCTCTTATTACACGTGAAGAACATGGTGGAGATGATTCTGATCATGAGACGCAATACATGGCTCCTGAAGACGCTGACAAGTATGAATGTTTAGTTGCTCAATGTGTTTTGAGTGTGCAGGTCACACAAGCTGAGCAAAATCAGAGGCACAATTTGTCCATACCAAGGGAGTTGTGAAGGAACGTTCTGTGCGCGTCATTATAGACGGAGGGAGCTGCAACAACTTGGCTAGCATGGAGATGGTGGAGAAGCTTTCTCTCACCACAAGACCACATCCACATCCTTACTACATCCAATGGTTCAACACCAGCGGCAAGGTTAAGGTAACACGTACTGTTCGTGTGCATTTTAGTATCTCTACATATGCTGATTATGTTGATTGTGATGTGGTACCTATGCAATCATGTTCCTTATTACTTGGTAGACCATGGCAATTTGATAAAAATTCTGTACACCATGGTAGAAACAATCACTATACTCTTGTACATAAGGATAAAAAAATTACTTTGCTTCCTATGACTCCTGATTCCATTTTGAAAGATGATATTAATAGAGCTAATAAAGCAAAACAGGAGACGAATAAGAGTGAAAATCAGATTGTGGCAAAAGAATTTGAGCAACAAATGAAGCCTAATAATAAACCATCTAGTGTTGCTTCTGAAATTAAATTGAAAAGTGCATGTTTATTTGCCACCAAATCTGATATTGATGAGCTAGATTTCAGCAAATCTGTTTGCTATGCTTTTGTGTGCAAAGAGGCATTATTTTCATTCGTGGACGTGCCTTCCTCTTTGCCTCCTGCTGTCACTAACATTTTGCAGGAGTTCGCTGACGTCTTTCCACAAGACGTGCCACCGGGATTACCGCCTATTCGAGGGATTGAGCATCAGATTGACTTAATTCCCGGTGCTTCACTGCCAAACCGTGCACCATACCGTACCAATCCAGAGGAGACGAAGGAGATTATGCATCAAGTACAAGAGCTTCTCAACAAAGGTTATATACGCGAATCCCTTAGTCCTTGTGCTGTTCCTATTATTCTAGTGCCGAAAAAGGATGGTACATCACGTATGTGTGTTGATTGTAGAGGCATTAATAATATTACTATTCGTTATCGTCATCCTATTCCTAGGCTAGATGATATGCTTGATGAATTGAGTGGCTCTACAATATTCTCCAAAGTTGATTTGCGTAGTGGATACCATCAAATTCGTATGAAATTGGGAGATGAATGGAAAACAGCATTCAAAACTAAGTTTGGATTATATGAGTGGTTAGTCATGCCTTTTGGGTTAACTAATGCACCTAGTACTTTCATGAGATTAATGAACGAAGTTTTACGTGCTTTCATTGGACGATTTGTGGTAGTTTACTTTGATGACATATTGATTTATAACAGATCTTTGGAAGAACATTTGGAACATTTACGTGTTGTTTTTATTGCTCTACGTGATGCACGTTTGTTTGGTAACCTTGGGAAGTGCACCTTTTGCACCGACCGAGTATCTTTTCTTGGCTATGTTGTTACTCCACAGGGAATTGAAGTTGATAAAGCCAAGATTGAAGCTATTGAGAGTTGGCCGCAACCCAAAACGGTCACACAAGTGAGGAGTTTTGTTGGCCTCGCTGGATTCTATAGGCGTTTTGTGAGAGATTTCAGCACCATTGCTGCACCTCTCAATGACATTACAAAGAAAGATGTGCCTTTTCTTTGGGGTACCGCACAGGAAGAAGCCTTCTCAGTATTGAAAGATAAGTTGACACATGCTCCTTTACTCCAACTTCCTGATTTTAGTAAGACTTTTGAGCTTGAATGTGATGCTAGTGGAATTGGATTAGGCGGTGTGTTATTACAAGATGGTAAACCTGTTGCATACTTTTCTGAAAAATTGAGTGGGCCTAGTCTGAATTATTCTACTTATGATAAAGAATTATATGCTCTTGTTCGGACTTTCGAAACATGGCAACATTATTTATGGCCCAAAGAATTTGTTATACATTCTGATCATGAATCTTTGAAACATATTAAAAGTCAAGCTAAACTGAATCGTAGACATGCTAAATGGGTTGAATTCATTGAGACTTTTCCTTATGTCATTAAACACAAGAAGGGAAAAGAAAATGTTATTGCTGATGCATTGTCTCGCCGCTATACTATGCTTTCACAACTTGACTTCAAAATATTTGGTTTGGAGACCATCAAAGATCAATATGTGCATGATGCTGATTTTAAAGATGTAATGCAGAATTGTAAAGAAGGAAGAATGTGGAACAAGTTCGTCGTTAACGATGGATTTGTGTTTCGTGCTAACAAGCTATGCATTCCAGCTAGCTCCGTTCGTCTTTTGTTGTTGTAGGAGGCGCATGGAGGAGGATTAATGGGACACTTTGGCGTGAAGAAGACAGAGGACGTACTTGCTACACATTTCTTTTGGCCAAAGATGAGACGGGATGTTGAGCGTTTTATTGCTCGATGCACTACATGTCAAAAAGCTAAGTCACGACTCAATCCTCATGGTTTATATATGCCTTTGCCTGTACCTAGTGTTCCTTGGGAGGATATATCTATGGACTTTGTTTTAGGTTTACCTCGAACAAAGAAGGGGAGGGATAGCATATTTGTTGTCGTGGATAGATTCTCGAAAATGGCACACTTTATACCATGTCATAAAAGCGATGATGCTGTTAATGTTGCTGATTTGTTCTTTCGTGAAATTATTCGCTTGCATGGTGTGCCAAATACTATTGTTTCAGATCGTGATACTAAATTTCTTAGCCACTTTTGGAGATGTTTATGGGCTAAGTTGGCGACTAAACTGCCTTTTAGTACTACTTGTCACCCCCAAACTGATGGACAAACTGAAGTAGTCAATAGAACGTTGTCTACTATGCTTAGGGCTGTTTTGAAGAATAATAAGAAAATGTGGGAGGAATGCTTGCCTCATATTGAATTTGCTTATAATCGTTCATTGCATTCTACTACTAAGATGTGCCCTTTTGAAGTTGTGTATGGTTTCCTACCTCGTGCACCTATTGATTTGTTGCCTCTTCCATCTTCGGAGAAGGTTAATTTTGATGCTAAACAACGTGCTGAATTGATTTTAAAAATGCATGAGTTAACTAAGGAAAACATTGAGCGTATGAATGCTAAATATAAACTTGCTGGAGATAAGGGTAGAAAACATGTTGTGTTTGCACCTGGAGATCTTGTTTGGTTACATTTGCGTAAGGATAGATTTCCTGATTTGCGCAAATCAAAGTTAATGCCACGTGCTGATGGTCCCTTTAAGGTGTTAGAGAAAATAAATGATAATGCATATAAACTTGAGCTGCCTGCAGATTTGGGGTTAGTCCCACTTTTAACATTGCAGATTTGAAGCCTTATTTGGGTGAGGAAGATGAGTTTCCGTCGAGGACGACTTCATTTCAAGAAGGGGAGGATGATGAGGACATCAATACCATTGTTACACCCACAGCCCCTACTGCTACATATACGGGACCAATTACTAGAGCTCGCACACGCCAATTAAATCATCAGGTACTTTCGTGATAGAGGCAATGGTGTCCCGTCTTTCGATGAGATGGTGGATTTCGCTTTGGTGGAAGTCGACTTTGACGATCCGACTACGAACGTGCGAGGACGTCGCGCCTTAGCAATCGCTAAACCAACTCCGAGAGGTTATTGACCACGCCGGAGCACAATCAACCTGACCACGAAGGTCTATTCCTGCAAGCAATCGAAGAACAAGCAAGAATATGATAAAAGCAATCTGAATATTGCGAGTATATATGAAGTATTGATAAAGGTGGGGATCCGTAAGCGGTCTTGGTCTGGTCGTTGGACACAAACGAAGTACACGAAGTTGCAATGGCTAACTTTTAACTAAACAAATCCCAAGGAAAAGCTACTAGATGGATCTACTTATATAGGAGCAAGGGGTGGCGGCCAAGGAGGTGGGAGGACGTCCCAAGGCAGCCTAAAACTAAATCAAGGTCGTACAAGGCCAATGGGCCCAAGTGGAGGTGATGTAACACCTTTGGACTTGTAGTTTGACTCGGATTCTGTTGCAGCATCAGATTGTTTCGTCCACAACTCAACGCTCCGGACGAATTTGAAGGTGATTCCAATTGGGTTGGAAAGTGCACGAAATCTAGTTTCCAACAAAAAAGAATCACCCAATTCGGAGTCCGTATGAAAAATTTGTGTGCGTTTTGAGTCAGGTATGTCTGTGCAGTCCGAATCTGAATCCAGAACATGAGAGACTTGGACTCTATCTTCTCTTGGGCCAAAAGTGACGTGAGAGAACTTTTTGGACAGCAAATAAACATCTCTTTCTTCCTTATCTTCATATGTGGATTGTACAAATGTCCCATACACCTGCAATTAGACAAAACACAAAAGTGTGTGAAGTATTTTTGTTCTGGATAACATAAATAGATTATTGAATAGTTTGCACTAGAAATCACCTGACAAATATGCATATATGCAATATTTTTGGTCATATCCAAGGTAGTCATGTCCTCATCATCCTCCCCTTCTTGAAAATAAAGCCGTCCTCGGCGTTGCTTAATCTGAAATGTGGCTAACAAAGGAGACAAGGTGTACATGTTGTATATGTATATGTCATCCATTTTTACTTCCCTTGATTTTTGCATATATGACACATGAATAGATGAGTAACTTGCACAGTTCATAAAATCTAAAGCCAAAAAATTAGCACAAGAAGTAGAAGGCATGAAAATATTGCAACTCAGTTTGCACATATAAGTGAAGCTCTTATTCATTTGAAAAGATTGACAATGTTCATCATTAAACCATCCCAACATTGGTGAATAAACCTTACTTGCATCAAATTTACATGCTACAACATGCTTAAATAAGCAAACATGCAATAAGTCATTCAACACAGAATCATCACCAAGATTAGAGGTCATATCAAAATGATTAAACATTGGTTCTTTTGCATCAATAGTTAATTCAATGGGTGCACTCAAAATTGTTGGTATTTCAGTTATTTGATCACATGGCAAAGTCAAATTATCAACGTAGTCCTCTAAAATAGGTGGTGTGATCAAAGTAGTGGGTAGCTCATCAGATGGTGCATTCAAATTGACAAGGCATTCTTCATTCTCATGTAGAGATGGAAGATCAGTACCTTTGTCATTACCTCTTATGATCAACTCAGATGATGTAGCCACTCTCGGGGGCGATGTGTCACATGGTGGAGGTGATGTAGTCCTGACAACAACGGATGTGGTTGTCATAGTATGCCGAGTAGTTGAAGGAACAATCATATCAACTCTTGGAATGTGCACCGTGCTCTTGTTCTCCTCGTGGCCAACACGTCGTTTTATTTCCTGTTCAGCTTTGCAAGCAAGATGAAACAAATGGTCCATAGGATAACACTCTTCATGAATTAGTATCTCTTGAATATCACGGTTTAATCCTCCCCAAAATCTATCCATAAAATCATCTTCACTTTCTTCTAAAGAGGAATGCAACAAGGTAGTTTGTAAATCATCATAATATTTTGTTACAGTTTCACTACCTTGTTTTAAGTGTTGCAACTTCTTAATCATGTCATGAGTATAATAAGCAGGGACGAAAGTATGTCGCATGGCAAGTTTCAAATCATCCCAAGTAGTAGGTATATAATCAGGGTGTAACCGACAATATTCACTCCACCAAACCAAAGCATAACCAGTGAAAGAACCAACCGCAACCTTAACCTTTTTATGTTCATCAAAATTATGGGAAGCAAATATATTTTTTATGTCGAACTCCCATTCAATATATAAAGCAGGTTTAAAACGGCCATTAAATGGTGGTATAGATACATTAACCTGATCATGTGCATTTGGATGTTTGTGCACCTCTCGTGACGGTTGTGGTATTTGCAAAGGTGGTGGCACGTCTCCCGTGATCGACAAAGCCCATGAATTGACTCTGGATCCTGTCATGATTAGTAGAACAAGAAACAAAACCCAAAAATAATGTTCCTATAACTACTAGGATGTGGTGGTAAAACGCTCACAGTAAAGCAAATATCAATGTCTTACAAGTTCTTACCATGCAGCAGGCGGTGATTGGCAACCAGTGGTGTCAAGTAACTCCGAATATTGAGTAAAGCGATTGCCAGGGGAGCGTACGTATACACGGTGTAGAAATATGTGGAGCTGGGTTGGCTATATATGGTAGCAAAAGATTAGCAATAATCAATTCAAAGATGCAATGTTGAATAAACGCTCAACGACGGTACTGTGCTGGTCCTAGGCTAGACCGGACTAGAGACGCGAGCCTAGAACACTAATGAGGTCACGTCGTAGCACAACTAGCATCAATGAAGGATACTAAGTAGCTCTTGACAGCAAGATATAAGTGAAGATAATGATGAAAAACAATTGCCAAGCAGGATATACAACAACTCTCTCTCCAACTTTCCTCTTAAAAAGTTTGAGCCAATTTTCTGGTAAATTCTTGCAAAGAATGCTACTAACTCAAGCTTTCCAATGCAAAAAGAATCACTCAATTCCGAGTTGATATGAGGAGTCAAAGAATTCTAAAACTGGCCTAAAAAATTGGAACAAGCTGTGTTCACGAACTTCGGAGGGCAAAAAGACCTATTTAGAAGCCGATTTTGAGGTGTCAAATATTGAACTAGCTTCTGCAACTATTTAGATGCGGCTCGTCGCTATCTTCAATTTGAGTACTCACGGAGCCAAAACGGACTTCGTATGAGGAAGATACACCTGTTTTATTGAACAGTGCGCAAAACAGATTCCAATCCGAATTCAGGTACGAGATTGATTCTAGATAGATCCAATTTTTTTTCTTCTCTCTTTTTTTTCTCACGCTTTTTTTTTCTTTTTCTTCTCCCTCTTTTCTTTTTTTTTCTTTCCTTTTTTCTCTCTTTTTTTTTGTTTATATTCTTTTTCTCCCTCTTTCCAAGACAAACTAGATAAGATGCAGATTCGATCAGGCGAAGATGTGAGTGACCTCAACTATGATTATGACAATAAACAGTGCGTAGCACGTGGTGGAAATTGGTGGATGGGATGGTGGACAGCGGATGGGATAATGATGCAGCGGCTGCGTGACTAATGTGAACAGAACTCGAAACTCTAAAGGAAGTAGACACTAAGACCAGCAACTCAACACGGCGATGCAACCAATAATTCAATAATGCAAACAATGAAAAGAAAATTGCAAAGTCTCAGTCTGGCTAGGACAAATGATGAATAGATCTAACTTTTGTTTTGTGGCTTTTTCTTAGACAATAGGTAAGAAAATAAATCTAATCTAGGAAAAATTGGAAATTCTCACCGAGCAACCTGAAAACTGATACCACTTGATAGAGGCAATGGTGTCCCGTCTTTCGATGAGATGGTGGATTTCGCTTTGGTGGAAGTCGACTTTGACGATCCGACTACGGACGTGCGAGGACGTCGCGCCTTAGCAATCGCTAAACCAACTCCGAGAGGTTATTGACCACGCCGGAGCACAATCAACCTGACCACGAAGGTCTATTCCTGCAAGCAATCGAAGAACAAGCAAGAATATGATAAAAGCAATCTGAATATTGCGAGTATATATGAAGTATTGATAAAGGTGGGGATCCGTAAGCGGTCTTGGTCTGGTCGTTGGACACAAACGAAGTACACGAAGTTGCAATGGCTAACTTTTAACTAAACAAATCCCAAGGAAAAGCTACTAGATGGATCTACTTATATAGGATCAAGGGGTGGCGGCCAAGGAGGTGGGAGGACGTCCCAAGGCAGCCTAAAACTAAATCTAGGTCGTACAAGGCCAATGGGCCCAAGTGGAGGTGATGTAACACCTTTGGACTTGTAGTTTGACTCGGATTCTGTTGCAGCATCAGATTGTTTCGTCCACAACTCAACGCTCCGGACGAATTTGAAGGTGATTCCAATTGGGTTGGAAAGTGCACGAAATCTAGTTTCCAACAAAAAAAGAATCACCCAATTCGGAGTCCGTATGAAAAACTTGTGTGCGTTTTGAGTCAGGTATGTCTGTGCAGTCCGAATCTGAATCCAGAACGTGAGAGACTTGGACTCTATCTTCTCTTGGGCCAAAAGTGACGTGAGAGAACTTTTTGGACAGCAAATAAACATCTCTTTCTTCCTTATCTTCATATGTGGATTGTACAAATGTCCCATACACCTGCAATTAGACAAAACACAAAAGTGTGTGAAGTATTTTTGTTCTGGATAACATAAATAGATTATTGAATAGTTAGCACTAGAAATCACCTGACAAATATGCATATATGCAATATTTTTGGTCATATCCAAGGTAGTCATGTCCTCATCATTTCGTTTCTTGGTAATGATTCTAATGTTCATGAGAATATGATGCTGCCTAAATTGGATACATTTGTTTTGCTTACAAATGAAGGGCCTAGCTTGGAGAAGGATGTGATAGAGGCAAAGGTGTCCCGTCTTTCGATGAGATGATGGATATCGTTTTGGTGGAAGTCGACTTTGACAATCCGACTACGAACGTGCGAGGACGTCGCGCCTTGGCAATCGCTAAACCAACTCCGAGAGGTTATTGACCACGCCGGAGCACGATTAACCTGACCACGAGGGTCTGTTTCCTGCGAGCAAACGAAGAACAAGCAAGAAACTAAGATTGCAATCTGGATATTGCGAATATAAGATGAAAGCTTTATTGATCAAGGTGGGGTTCTGTGACGCCTTTGTCTGGTCGTTGAACACAAACGAAGTACGCGAAGTTGCAGCTATGGCGAACTTTTAATCTAAACAAAACCCAAGGAAAAGCTACTAGATGGATCTACTTATATAGGAGCAAGGGGTGGCGGCCAAGGAGGTGGGAGGACGTCCCAAGGCAGCCTAAAACTAAATCTAGGTCGTACAAGGCCAATGGGCCCAAGTGGAGGTGATGTAACACCTTTGGACTTGTAGTTTGACTCGGATTCTGCTGCAGCATCAGATTGTTTCGTCCACAACTCAACGCTCCGGACGAATTTGAAGGTGATTCCAATTGTGTTGGAAAGTGCACGAAATCTAGTTTCCAATAAAAAAAAGAATCACCCAATTCGGAGTCCGTATGAAAAACTTGTGTGCGTTTTGAGTCAGGTATGTCTGTGCAGTCCGAATCTGAAACCAGAACGTGAGAGACTTGGACTCTATCTTCTCTTGGGCCAAAAGTGACGTGAGAGAACTTTTTGGACAGCAAATAAACATCTCTTTCTTCCTTATCTTCATATGTGGATTGTACAAATGTCCCATACACCTGCAATTAGACAAAACACAAAAGTGTGTGAAGTATTTTTGTTCTGGATAACATAAATAGATTATTGAATAGTTTGCACTAGAAATCACCTGACAAATATGCATATATGCAATATTTTTGGTCATATCCAAGGTAGTCATGTCCTCATCATCCTCCCCTTCTTGAAAATAACGCCGTCCTCGGCGTTGCTTAATCTGAAATGTGGCTAACAAAAGAGACAAGGTGTACATGTTGTATATGTACATGTCATCCATTTTTACTTTCCTTGATTTTTGCATATATGACACATGAATAGATGAGTAACTTGCATAGTTCATAAAATCTAAAGCCAAAAAATTAGCACAAGAAGTAGAAGGCATGAAAATATTGCAACTCAGTTTGCACATATAAGTGAAGCTCTTATTCATTTCAAAAGATTGACAATGTTCATCATTAAACCATCCCAACATTGGTGAATAAACCTTACTTGCATCAAATTTACATGCTACAACATGCTTAAATAAGCAAACATGCAATAAGTCATTCAACACAGAATCATCACCAAGATTAGAGGTCATATCAAAATGATTAAACATTGGTTCTTTTGCATCAATAGTTAATTCCATGGGTGCACTCAAAATTGTTGGTATTTTAGTTGTTTGATCACATGGCAAAGTTAAATTATCAATGTAGTCCTCTAAAATAGGTGGTGTGATCAAAGTAGTGGGTAGCTCATCAGATGGTGCATTCAAATTGACAAGGCATTCATCATTCTCATGTAGAGATGGAAGATCAGTACCTTTGTCATTACCTCTTATGATCAACTCAGATGATGTAGCCACTCTCGGGGGCGATGTGTCACATGGTGGAGGTGATGTAGTCCTGACAACAACGGATGTGGTTGTCATAGTATGCCTAGTAGTTGAAGGAACAATCATATCAACTCTTGGAATGTGCACCGTGCGCTTGTTCTCGTGGCCAACACGTCGTTTTATTTCCTGTTCAGCTTTGCAAGCAAGATGAAACAAATGGTCCATAGGATAACACTCTTCATGAATTAGTATCTCTTGAATATCACGGTTTAATCCTCCCCAAAATCTATCCATAAAATCATCTTCACTTTCTTCTAAAGAGGAATGCAACAAGGTAGTTTGTAAATCATCATAATATTTTGTTACAGTTTCACTACCTTGTTTTAAGTGTTGCAACCTCTTAATCATGTCACGAGTATAATAAGGAGGGACGAAAGTATGTCGCATGGCAAGTTTCAAATCATCCCAAGTAGTAGGTATATAATCAGGGTGTAACCGACAATATTCACTCCACCAAACCAAAGCATAACCAGTGAAAGAACCAACCGCAACCTTAACCTTTTTATGTTCATTGAAATTATGGGAAGCAAATATATTTTTTATGTCGAACTCCCATTCAATATATAAAGCAGGTTTAAAACGGCCATTAAATGGTGGTATAGATACATTAACCTGATCATGTGCATTTGGATGTTTGTGCACCTCTCGTGACGGTTGTGGTATTTGCAAAGGTGGTGGCACGTCTCCCGCGATTGACAAAGCCCATGAATTGACTCTGGATCCTGTCATGATTAGTAGAACAAGAAACAAAACCCAAAAATAATGTTCCTATAACTACTAGGATGTGGTGGTAAAACGCTCACAGTAAAGCAAATATCAATGTCTTACACGTTCTTACCATGCAGCAGGCGGTGATCGGCAACCAGCGGTGTCAAGTAACTCCGAATATTGAGTAAAGCGATTGCCAGGGGAGCGTACGTATACACGGTGTAGAAATATGTGGAGCTGGGTTGGCTATATATGGTAGCAAAAGATTAGCAATAATCAATTCAAAGATGCAATGTTGAATAAACGCTCAACGACGGTACTGTGCTGGTCCTAGGCTAGACCGAACTAGAGACGCGAGCCTAGAACACTAATGAGGTCACGTCGTAGCACAACCAGCATCAATGAAGGATACAAAGTAGCTCTGGACAGCAAGATATAAGTGAAGATCACAAAGGCAGTAAAGATAATGATGTGAAACAATAGCCAAGCTGTTTACTGAACAGTGCACAAAACAGATTCCAATCCGAATTCAGGTACAAGATTGATTCTAGATAGATCCAATTTTTTTTCTTCTCCCTTTTTTTTCTCACGCTTTTTTTTTCTTTTTCTTCTCCCTCTTTTTCTTTTTTTTTCTTTCCTTTTTTCTCTCTTTTTTTTTCTTTATCCTCTTTTTCTCCCTCTTTCCAAGACAAACTAGATAAGATGCAGATTCGATCAGGCGAAGATGTGAGTGACCTCAACTATGATTATGACAATAAACAGTGCGTAGCACGTGGTGGAAATTGGTGGATTGGATGGTGGACAGCGGATGGGATAATGATGCAGCGGCTGCGTGACTAATGTGAACAGAACTCGAAACTCTAAAGGAACTAGACACTAAGACCAGCAACTCGACACGACGATGCAACTGATAATTCAACTATGCAAGCAATGAAAAGAAAATTGCAAAGGCTCAGACTGGCTTGGACCAAGGATGAATAGATCTAACTCTTTTTTGTGGCTTTTTCTTGGACAATAGGTAAGAAAATAAATCTAATCTAGGAAAACTGGAAATTCTCACCGAGCAACCTGAAAACTGATACCACTTGATAGAGGCAAAGGTGTCCCATCTTTCGATGAGATGATGGATATCACTTTGGTGGAAGTCGACTTTGATGATCCGACTACGAACGTGCGAGGACGTCGCGCCTTGGCAATCGCTAAACCAACTCCGAGAGGTTATTGACCACGCCGGAGCACGATCAACCTGACCACGAGGGTCTGTTTCCTGCGAGCAAACGAAGAATAAGCAAGAAACTAAGATTGTAATCTGGATATTGCGAATATAAGATGAAAGCTTTATTGATCAAGGTGGGGTTCTGTGACGCCTTTGTCTGGTTGTTGAACACAAACGAAGTACGCGAAGTTGCAGCTATGGCGAACTTTTAATCTAAACAAAACCCAAGGAAAAGCTACTAGATGGATCTACTTATATAGGAGCAAGGGGTGGCGGCCAAGGAGGTGGGAGGACGTCCCAAGGCAGTCTAAAACTAAATCTAGGTCGTACAAGGCCAATGGGCCCAAGTGGAGGTGATGTAACACCTTTGGACTTGTAGTTTGACTCGGATTCTGCTGCAGCATCAGATTGTTTCGTCCACAACTCAACGCTCCGGACGAATTTGAAGGTGATTCCAATTGGGTTGGAAAGTGCACGAAATCTAGTTTCCAATAAAAAAAGAATCACCCAATTCGGAGTCCGTATGAAAAACTTGTGTGCGTTTTGAGTCAGGTATGTCTGTGCAGTCCGAATCTGAATCCAGAACGTGAGAGACTTGGACTCTATCTTCTCTTGGGCCAAAAGTGACGTGAGAGAACTTTTTGGACAGCAAATAAACATCTCTTTCTTCCTTATCTTCATATGTGGATTGTACAAATGTCCCATACACCTGCAATTGGACAAAACACAAAAGTGTGTGAAGTATTTTTGTTCTGGATAACATAAATAGATTATTAAATAGTTTGCACTAGAAATCACCTGACAAATATGCATATATGCAATATTTTTGGTCATATCCAAGGTAGTCATGTCCTCATCAGGATGAACATTGGAGCAAGAACAAGCATGGAGATGATGCCATGCGCAAGGGGAACAAGAACGGAGTTACAAGTGATGATTTCAGGACTTTGAAGCCACCATAATGGGTGCATGAAGCCATGGACGAAATATACAAGATGCCACTTCATAAATTTCGTCCCGAGGCTATTATAGGTGATGCGTCACCTTTTTATTGGGCCAGGCCCATGTAATTTCGAAATACATAAGTATAGGCTATTTTTAGAGTCCGTATGTGTGGGGAAACAAGAGATAGGGTTGATTTCGGACCCCTCCACCAAGGGCCACGAAATTCCCCCTCTCTTCCTCCATATATACAGCCCTTAGGGCACCGTTTAGACTTTGGGATTTGTTTAGTTAAAAGTTAGCCATTGCAACTTCGTGTACTTCGTTTGTGTTCAACGACCAGACCAAGACCGCTTACGGATCCCCACCTTCATCAATACTTCATATATACTCACAATATTCAGATTGCTTTTATCATATTCTTGCTTGTTCTTCGATTGCTTGCAGGAATAGACCTTCGTGGTCAGGTTGATTGTGCTCCGGCGTGGTTAATAACCTCTTGATGTTGGTTTAGTGATTGCTAAGGCGCAACGTCGTGCACGTTTGTAGTCGGATCGTCAAAGTCATCTTCACCAAATCGATAGTTATCATCTCATCGAAAGATCGGGACACCTCGACCTCTATCATTAAGGATAGGCAAAATTGGTGGGTCTAACATCTAAGTGTCGTGACCGTGTAACAGGGGACACCACCGAAGTGGCGTCCCTGAAGAAGGCGCTGTCCGAGGCTGAAGACAGGGCGGCCTCGAAGTGTAAGGAGCGCGAGAAGAAAAGTGCTAGTGTGGGTGAGGTACAGTGAGAGCTCTAGGACCTCAGCAAGAAATGCGAGTCCATGGAGCATGATTTGAAGGCGAAAGAGGCCGAGCTTGCGAAGGCCCTTATGAGTGTAAAAGATGCCAAGGGCGAAGCCGAGAAGGCACAGCAGGAGATCCAGGAGGCCAAGAAGATAGCAGCGGGTAAGAAGTTCTTTATGCAAAGCAAACATGTGGAGGAGGCGTTTCTTTTACTTACTCGAATTCGGAGCTCTCCAGGGGCATTCGCAGATCTGCCACGCAGCGTATCAGATGCTGCGGAGTTCTACCGTGCCCAGGAGGGGAACTCACGGAGAAGCTGTTCTGGTCCCAGTATGCTGGGGCCGAATACCTGATGCCTCTGAGTGACCAACTGAAGCACTTGGTCGAACTCCACAGGGCGGCCGAACTGGCTATGAAAGGTTTCATAGTCCGGATGTGGCCTGGTGAGCTCATGCCCAGTAGCTACTTCGGCCTGATCAAGCGGATGGTGGATGCCTGCCCACGGCTTGTGGTGATCAAGCGATCCGTGTGCATCGAGGGTGCCCGCCGGGCCCTTGCCCGCGTCAAAGTGCATTGGGGCAAGATGGATGTGGAGAAGCTGGTCAAGGACGGGCCGCCGGAGGGCAAGGCGCATCGCCATCTCGAGCTGTACTATGATGGCGGTATGAAGGGTGCTCGTCTCGTGGCTGACGAATGTACCCAGGACACCATATTTGAATGAATTCGCTTCTGTCGTGTTTGTATTTCAAGGACGAAGTTACTTGCGCTATGTAGCGTTTTTGTTATTTAAAATATTACCTTCTATGCGGCCTTTTATAAAATCCTGAAAGTAGGCCAGTTGTCGGCTTCCGCCCCCACGTGACTAGCGCTGGGGTGTTCGTGGAAAACCCAGACACTCTTTATCCAATTGTTTGGTCCCTTAAGGAGGTGTCTAGCGCAGCGAACGAGGCAATCGGACTATGCGGCTTTATAACTTTCACTTAGCCATAGAAGTCTACAATTTTAAATTTCGGCGAAGCCCCTAGAATCCGGAAGGCCGAATTGGGGCACTATATATGCCTAGATCGGACAAAGCTGATTTATCGCCTAAAGCGGAAAATCTTTAAGGATTTTAGTACCTCTCGAATAGCGACCAGCTCTCGCCACATCATGCAGGTCAGTTTTCGGCTTTCTCTACTGAAGTGCTCGTCCGGAAGAACCGGGACACAATCGCAGTAGTTCTCCCTACGCTACCTTAGCCGATATAACGGAACCTAAGGCACCAAAACAAGGGAGCCGGGCTATGATGAGGACATCAATACAATTGTTACACCCACAGCCCCTGCTGCTATACATACTGGACCAATTACTAGAGCTCGTGCACGCCAACTAAATTACCAGGTACTTTCGTTTCTTGGTAATGATTCTAATGTTTATGAGAATATGATGCTGCCTAAATTGGATACATTTGTTTTGCTTACAAATGAAGGGCCTAGCTTGGAGAAGGATGAACATTGGAGCAAGAACAAGCATGGAGATGATGGCATGCGCAAGGGAAACAAGAACGGAGTTACAAGTGATGATTTCAGGACTTTGAAGCCACCATAATGGGTGCATGAAGCCTTGGACGAAATATACAAGATGCCACTTCATAAATTTCGTCCCGAGGCTATTTTAGGTGCTGCGTCACCTTATTATTGGGCCAGGCCCATGTAATTTCGAAATACATAAGTATAGGCTATTTTTAGAGTCCGTCTGTGTGGGGAAACAAGAGATAGGGTTGATTTCGGACCCCTCCACCAAGGTCCACGGAATCCCCCCCCCTCTTCCTCCATATATACAGCCCTTAGGGCATCGTTTAGACTTTGGGTTTTGTTTAGATTAAAAGTTCGCCATAGCTGCAACTTCGCGTACTTCGTTTGTGTTCAACGACCAGACAAAGGCGTCACAGAACCCCACCTTGATCAATAAAGCTTTCATCTTATATTCGCAATATCCAGATTGCAATCTCAGTTTCTTGCTTGTTCTTCGTTTGCTCGCAGGAAACAGACCCTCGTGGTCAGGTTGATCATGCTCCGGCGTGGTCAATAACCTCTCGGAGTTGGTTTAGCGATTGCTAAGGCGCGACGTCCTCGCACGTTCGTAGTCGGATCGTCAAAGTCGACTTCCACCAAAGCGAAATCCACCATCTCATCGAAAGACGGGACACCTTAGCCTCTATCAAGTGGTATCAGATTTCCAGGTTGCTCGGTGAGATTTTACAGTTTTTCGTAGTTTAGATCGAGTCTGTTCTTCATACCTACAGTCCACGAAAAAGCCACCAAAAGAAAAAAATTAGGGTTAGTTCATCATATCCGAACCAATCTGAGCCTTTGCATAATCTTTTTAGGGTTTTGCTTTGTTGAATTTGCGGTTGCATCGTCGTGTCTAGTTGCTGGTCTTAGAGTCTAGTCTTTTAGAGTTTCGAGTTCTGGTCATAAGTTGTCACGCCGCCGCCGCACCATCATCATTGCCCCTGCCATCTACCACCACCGCTCCGAATCCGTATCTATATACCACCACCAATCCGTGTCCATATACCACCACCGATCCATATCCATATACTACCACCGCTACCACCACCGCTGCCATATACCACCACCATATATCCACCACCAATCCGAGTTCCTTGCTTATTAGGGTTGTTTTCGAGATCCATCTAGATTCCGATTCGTGTTTCCTTGCCGGAGTAGGTTTCGGAAAAAAAAAAGAAGAAGAGTCGGGTAGCCACGCTCCGTTTAGGCCCAAAATTTTTCGAAAACGCATTTTTCGAAAAAATTTCTGGCTATCCTATTTTTAGGTGTTTCTGAGTGTTTTGAGACAGGTGCCATTATAGGAAGTTTTTTTTGACCCGTTTCCAGTTTTTGGGTCCGGGCAGTCAAAAAAAAAAAAATTTTGGTCAAAAAAATTTCGTGCCCATCCTGTCAGTTTGAGTTAAGAAGAGTTTTGAGACACTCGCC
>NW_021272479.1:57509-59295 GCF_002162155.2 Triticum dicoccoides
ACCCCTCCACCAAGGGCCACGAAATCCCCCCCCCCCTCTTCCTCCATATATACAGCCCTTAGGGCATCGTTTAGACTTTGGGTTTTGTTTAGATTAAAAGTTCGCCATAGCTGCAACTTCGCGTACTTCGTTTGTGTTCAACGACCAGACAAAGGCGTCACAGAACCCCACCTTGATCAATAAAGCTTTCATCTTATATTCGCAATATCCAGATTGCAATCTCAGTTTCTTGCTTGTTCTTCGTTTGCTCGCAGGAAACAGACCCTCGTGGTCAGGTTGATCGTGCTCCGGCGTGGTCAATAACCTCTCGGAGTTGGTTTAGCGATTGCTAAGGCGCGACGTCCTCGCACGTTCGTAGTCGGATCGTCAAAGTCGACTTCCACCAAAGCGAAATCCACCATCTCATCGAAAGACGGGACACCTTAGCCTCTATCAGGCTATCCCAACTATAGACCCAAGACATGATTCGAAGCTGATGCATATAATGCTATAAGTTCGGGGTGCCGCACTGTTTAAGGTGTTCGGACTTTATTTGCCATACTTCGGGGCACCATCAGAAGCCCCTGGCAAACTGGCCGTACCAAGGTGTACGGATGCAATATCAAATAAACACTTATAAGAGAAAAATACTCAAATAAGGATAATAAGCTGACCTATATATAATCTCCCATTGATGAAAAATACGTTTAAGCATATGTTTACAATGGATGCATTAAGCAAAGATAAAAATAGGACTGTTGGACATGTCCTATCCAGGGGCAAGTTGTGTACAGATAGATGAAACAAGTATAATGATTGTAAATAGATTCCACCTGGGTATTTCCTTCTGCGCACAACGTCTGTTGCCTCATTGGATATCTCTTCCATATGAGTCCGGCATTTCGGCTCTTCTGAGGATGCTGCACTAACGTGGTGTCCTGAAATGTAAGAGGGAAAGGGTATGAAGGTATTTGGCGGTTACCTGTACTATCGTCTGAGTCATTGATACGCCTCCGCCTATGCCCATGGTATCTTGAGTGCGCAATTGTGTATGCGTGGCACGAATGCTGCTTTGAAGGGGCTTGAGCGGAGGCTGGACTGCTAATCATGCTCTTGGTGTTCCTGATGATCCTGTTGCGGGGTGCTCCGGACTCGTTTGATAGTGCTCGAAGCAGTTGCCGGATTGGTTTGTTGGAGGAGGCCGCATTGTACTTATGCCGCGAGGGCTGCCGTATGCTCTTCTGTTCAAAGGGAGCGGTCCATATTTCCGTTGACAGTGATGACCCCACGCGGTCCCGGCATCTTGAGCTTGAGATATGCATAGTGTGGCACCGCATTGAATCTAGCGAATGCGGTTCGTCCGAGCAGTGCGTGGTATTGTGGAAAGGGACGAAGTCGAAGATTATCTCTTCGCTCCTGAAGTTGTCTGGGGATCCGAAGACCACTTCGAATGTTATAGAGCCCGTGCAGCGGGCCTCTTCTCCAGGAATAACGCCTTTAAAGGTAGTTTTAGTGGGCTTGATCCTTGAAGGATCAATGCCCATCTTGCACACTGTGTCCTGATAAAGCAGGTTCAGGCTGCTGCCGCTGTCCATAAGGACACGCGCGAGGTGGAATCCATCGATGATTGGGTCTAAGACCAATGCGGCTGAGCCGCCGTGACGGATGCTGGTAGGGTGATCCCTATGGTCAAAGGTGATCGGACAAGCTGACCATGGATTGAACTTGGGGGCGACTGGCTCCATCGCATAGACGTCCCGTAGTGCCCGCTTCCGTTCCCGCTTGGGGATGTGGGTGGCGTAGATCA
>NW_021272479.1:59515-64635 GCF_002162155.2 Triticum dicoccoides
TCTGTCCCCCCGTATTCAAACGCCGGGGCTCGTCGTCATCGTCACTATGCAGCCCCTTGTCCTTATTTTCGGCGTTTATCTTGCCGGCCTGTTTGAACACCCAGCAGTCTCTATTGGTGTGGTTGGCTGGTTTGTCCGGTGTGCCATGAATTTGGCACGAGCGCTCAAGTATGCGGTCTAGACTGGACGGTCCCTGATTATTTCTTTGAACGGATTTTTCCGCTGTCCGGACTTAGGTCCGCTGAATCCGGCGTTGACTGTCGTGTCTTCAGTGTTGCCGCCGTTGTTCCGTCTCTTATGTCTGTTGCGACATGGCTTGCCGTTAGCATCATGGCCGTCCGAAGTGCCAGAATGTGGCGTGGTGCCGCTGCGAGCCAACCAGCTATCCTCACCCGCACAAAAACGGGTCATTAGGGTTGTGAGAGCTGCCATAGACTTGGGTTTTTCCTGGCCGAGGTGTCGAGCGAGCCACTCGTCATGGATAATATGCTTAAAAGCCGCCAGGCTTCAATGTCTGGACATTCGACTATTTGGTTCTTTTTAGTGAGGAACCGAGTCCAGAATTTTCGGGCTGACTCTCCGGGCTGTTGAGTAATGTGGCTCAGGTCATCAGCGTCCGGTGGTCGCACATATGTGCCCTGGAAGTTGTTAAGGAATGCATCTTCCAGGTTTTCCCAACTGCCAATGGAATTTGCTGGCAGGCTGTTTAACCAGTGTCGGGCTGGTCCTTTGAGCTTGAGGGGGAGATACTTGATGGCATGTAGATCATCTCCGCGGGCCATGTGAATGTGGAGAAAGAAATCTTTGATCCATACTGCGGGGTCTGTTGTGCCATCGTATGATTCGATGTTTACGGGTTTGAACCCTTCTGGGAATTCATGATCCCTTACTTCGTCAGTGAAGCAGAGGGGGTGTGCGGCGCCTCTGTGCCGGGCTATGTGGCTACGCAGGTCGGATTGGTTTGGGTTGCTGTGTTCGGCCTGGCCGGACTTGTTAATGATGTATCCGGCGCGACAGTTATCGTCGCCGCTGGGGCGCGCCCCCGCGATCTGTAAATCAATCTTGGTTGTCCTGCTTTATTTTCCAGAATATCTTGCAGGTCTTGCCTGTTACCCTGAGCCGTAGTGTATCGGCGTGGGGGTGCGGGCTGGTATCCGGGCTGATATCCCGTTTTATGCCGACCACGGGGTGGCCGGTCAGCTGTTTGGCGTTCGAGTCCGTATTCCTCGGTTGCTAGGACTTCAGTCCATCTATCTGTGCGCAGATCTTGATCAGCTTGCAGTTGCTGTTGCTTCTTCTTCAGGCTCCTCGCAGTGGCTATAAGACTACGCTTGAAGGGCTCCTGCTCCACGGGATCCTCAGGCACGCCGAATTTGTCGTCGCCGAGGCTAATCTCGTCTTTGGAGGGGGGGCATGTAGTTATCCTCCTCCTGGTATACGTCTATCGCCTGTTCTTCTGGGCTGACCTGCTCATCTTCCTATTCGGCCTGCTCGAAGGCGGGCTGGTCAGGGTCATATTCTTCTTTGGCGCCACCCGGATTATTTTCGTCTCCGGGGCCGGTATTACTGTGGCGGGGCTTGGAGCGGCGCCGACGAAGCCCATGCTTTGTTTTTCTTTCTGAGGGGTTATCCTCCGTTGCCTCATCGCCATTTGTTTCCTTCGGAGTGTTCACCATATATATATCGTACGAGGAGGTGGCCGTCCACCACCCAGTGAGCGGTGGCTCCTGTAATTCTCCTACATCGTCGTCCATACCGTCGATGTCTTTGGAGTTGAAGTCAAGCACGTCGGTTAGATCATCGATCGTGGCAATGAAGTGGGTGGTGGGCGGGCAACGAATTCCGTCGTTGTCTGCTTCCCACTCGAGCCGGGCATAGTTCAGCCCGAAGTCTCCTGACAAGGAGAGAGACTTCAACAAGTCCAGCATGTCGCCGAAGGGCAAGTGCTGAAAGATGTCCGCCGTGGTGAACTCCATCACTGGAGCCCAACCAGGATCGGCGGGCTCGGCGGCGCGCGGTTTGGAACCTACGTCTAGATATGAATCCGAGGGTCCAGAGTAACAGGCTCCCTAAGAGGCGAGACCTGTGTTCGGCTCCATCACCGATGAGGGGACGACCTGAGGGGCGGGGTCCAGCCCTCCGTCCTTAGGCGAAGCAACCTGCCCCGGATTTAGATCTGAGGCTTCTGCCGGGGTGATATCCCGAGCAACGTCTGACGGCAGGTCTAAGCCGTGCTCATCGTGACTGTTCGGCGCTTCTAGCGTTGGCCCGAATCCGTCGAAGATCAAGTCTCCGCGGATATCCGCCGTGTAGTTCAGGTTTCCAAACCTGATTTGATGGCCGGGGGCATAGCTATCGATCTGCTCCAGGTGGCCAAGCGAATTGGCCCTCAGCGTGAAGCCGCCGAACACGAAGATCTGTACGGGGAGGAAAGTCTCTCCCTGGATAGCGTCGTTGGTGACGATTGAAGGAGCCATCGAGCCTGACAGTGATGACACAGAGGAACTCTCAATGAAAGCACGAATTCGGTGTCAAAACCGGCGGATCTCGGGTAGGGGGTCCCGATCTGTGCGTCGAGGCTGATGGTAACAAGAAGTAAGGGACACAGATGTTTACCCAGGTTCGGGCCCTCTCGATGGAGGTAAAACCCTACTTCCTGCTTGATTAATATTGATGATATGGGTAGTACAAGGGTAGATATACCACGAGATCATAGAGGCTAAACCCTAGAAGCTAGCCTATGATGGTATGATTGTAATTGTGATCGGCCTTCTAAGGACCAACCTCTCGGGTTTATATAGACATCGGAGAGGGCTAGGGTTTACATAGAGTTGGTTACATGGAAGGAAATATAATATCCGGATCGCCAAGCTTGCCTCCCACGCAAAGGAGAGTCCCATCCGGACACGAGCCGAAGTCTTGAGTCTTGTATCTTCACGCTTCAATTGTCCGGACGTAGTACACAGTCCGGCTGTCCGGATACCCCCTAATCCAGGACTCCCTCAGAGGTGTCCTGATCTTTCGATGAGATGAAAACTATCGATTTGGTGGAGACAACTTTGATGATCCGACTACAAACGTGCACGACGTTGTGCCTTAGCAATCGCTAAACCAACTCCGAGAGGTTATTGACCACGCTGTAGCACAATCAACCTGACCACGAAGGTCTATTCCTGCAAGCAATCGAAGAACAAGCAAGAATATGATTAAAGCAATCTGAATATTGCGAATGTGGATGAAGTATTGATAGAAGTGGGGTTTCATAAGCGGTCTTGGTCTGGTCGTTGGACACAAACGAAGTACACGAAGTTGCAGCGATGGCTAACTTTTAACTAAATAGGACCCCAGTCTAAATGATGCCTGATGAAGACATGGCTACCACAGTTACACCCATATCCCCTGTTATTTTACGTCTCAAAACAATTGCTAGAGCTTGCATACGCCAATTAAATTATCAGGTACTTTCGTCTCTTGGTGATGTTTCTAGTGTTCATGAGAATATGATGCTGCCTAACTTAGATACATTTGTGTTGCTTGCAATTGAAGGGCCTAGCACAGACAAGAAGGATGAACATTGGAGCATGGTCAAGCACGGAGATGAAGGTGCGTGCGAAGAGAACAAGAACAAAGGTTCAAGTGGAGATTTACGGAATTTGAAACCACCATGATGACATACAAAAAGATTGATGAAATATACAAGATGACCTTTCATAAATTTCGTCCATAGCTTATTATTGGTGTTGCGCCACCTTATTTTGGGCCAGGCCCATGTAATCTATTTTTAGAGTCCATATTGTAGGGGAAACAATTAGGAGGTGTTTTAGTCCCACCTTGCCTAGGGTGGATGAAATCCCCTCTCTTTTCCCTATATATATAGCCCTTAAGGCATCGATTAGACTTGGGTTTTATTTAGTTAAAAGTTAGCCATTGCTGCAGCTTCGTGTACTTCGTTTGTGTCCAACGACCAGACCAAGACCGCTTATGAAACCCCACTTTTGTCAATACTTCATCCATATTCGCAATATTCAGATTGCCTTATCATATTCTTGCTTGTTCTTCGATTGCTTGCAGGAATAGACCTTTGTGGTCAGGTTGATCGTGCTTCGGCGTGGTCAATAACCTCCCGGAGTTTGTTTAGCGATTGCTAAGGCGCAATGTCGTGCATGTTTGTAGTCGGATCGTCAACGTCGCCTCCACCAAATCGATAGTTATCATCTCATCGAAAAATCGGGACACCCTCTCCTCGATCAATGCCTCGCCTCTATCAAGTGGTATCAGTTTTCAGATTGCTCGGCGAGATTTTCCAGTTTTTCTTAGTCTAGTTTGCATGTGTTCTTCATACCTAGAGTCAAAGAAAAAGCCAAAAAAAATTTACACTAGTTCATCCGTGTCCTAGACAGTCTGAGCCTTCCGCTATTATCACTTAGTTTTTGCATTGTTGAATTTTTTATTGCATCGCGTGTCGAGTTGCTGGTTTTTAGTGTCTAGACTTTTAGAGTTTCGGCTTCTAGTCACGTTTTGTTCACGCTGTCTCCACAACCACCATCATCCACTTCATTGTCATCATCCGCTGCCACTTATTTTGTTCACCGCCGTCATCACCATCCAACCACTTTCGTCATTCGTTGTCATCATCTTCTCGGTTCATGTTGTTGCTTGATTCATCTCACAGAGGGAGAAAGAAATCTGAAAAAAAGAGAAAAAAAGGAGAGGATACGGCATAGAGTTTGTTTGGAAACTACAACGTTTGGATCGATCATTGAGGAAACAGAGGAAGCAGCGATCATTGGAGTTGATCGAAGGAAGGAAGTAGGTCACGTGATTCTGCTGGTCCCTCGCCCGTATGCCCCGTACATATCCTAGTTGGTTTTTTTAAGAGAGAAAAACGTTTGAAGAGAGAAAGAGATAGAAGGACAGAAAGGATTGTACGTAACAGAAAAGGCAAGCGCTGATAGGCTATTAATCCCTCATTTTTCGTGGTATAAAAAAAGAGATCAAGCCGAATCTTGTTTGGTAAGTTCGGATCAATAGAATAATAGGGCAAGTTTGAGTGCAGCCTAAAACACGGAGGGAGTAGTTGGCATGCTCACGGTTGGAAAGAAAGAAAAGGTCCACGTTTG
>NW_021272479.1:64871-164512 GCF_002162155.2 Triticum dicoccoides
TTTGGGAGACGTGGAGCTAAAAAAACAGTTTCGTTTGGAGTCTATTCACGTTTAAGGAAAGTGAGGAGGAAAAAGGCAGGATTTGGTTCAGTTTTCCAAAGAGCATCATTATTGTTGAGCTTTTCCTAGTTTGTTGACTGAAGAATTCTTGTGGGCACGTTTGGATTTTGGAGAAAGAAAAAAAAGCGTAGCGACTTGTTGTGCTAGTACGTGGCTGTGAAAAAAAGGTGTGTTGAAGGAGACTTGTAACAGCGTGTGGTGTTGGCAGCATCTATATATTATCGACAGAAGAATATGAGTGGTGATTGGTTCCATCAGCCAGAGTTGAGGGTTTGGTCCACGTGAAACAAGGCAACTTTTCTGATAAAAAAAGTGACACGGTTTACTAGCACTGCCCATTTTGTGTGCCTATTCCTTTGATCCGGTGCTCAGTAAAAGAAAATCCCCAGTTCGAGTCAGTGCGTGAATTTCGTCGGTGTCTTAGGCTCGCGTCTCTAGTACAGTCTAGCCTAGGACCAGCACTCAACCATATTGAACGAATTTTCAGCTTGCATTAATTAACGTGGTTGTAGCATTTTCCCACATATATAAAGCCAACCCCAGTTCCACATATTTCTACATCGTGCATATATACATTCACCTGGCAATCGCTTTACCCATCTCTTGGAGTTATTTGACACCGTGGTTGCCGGTCACCACCTGCTTCATGGTAAGAACTTGTAAGACTTAGATTTGCTATACTATGAGTGTTTTACCATCATTTCTTAGTAGTTCATAGGAACATTATTTTTGGATTTTGTTTCTTGTTTCTACTAATCATGACAGGGTCTAGAGTCAATTCATGGGGTTTGTCGATCGTGGGAGACATGCCATCACCTATGCAAATACCACAACCATCATGAGAGGTGCACAAACATCCAAATGCACATGATCAGGTTAATGTTTCTATACCACCATTTAATGGTCATTTTAGACCTGCTTTATATATTGAATGGGAGTTTGACATAAATAATATATTTGCTTCCAATAATTTTGATGAACGTAAAAAAGTTAAGGTTGCGGTTGGTTCGTTCACTTGTTATGCTTTAGTTTGGTGGAGTGAATATTGTCGGTTACACCCTAATTATATACCTACTACTTGGGATGATTTGAAACATGCCATGCGACATACATTTGTCCCCGCTTATTATACTCGTGACATGATTAAAAAGTTGCAACATTTAAAACAAGGTAGTGAAACCGTAACAAAATATTATGATGACTTACAAACTACCTTGTTGCATTCCTCTTTAGAAGAAAGAGAAGAAGATTTTATGGATAGATTTTGGGGAGGATTAAACAGTGACATTCAGGAGATACTAATTCATGAAAAGTGTTATTGATAGAGGCGAGGGTGTCCCGATCTTTCGATGAGATGATAAGTATCGATTTGGTGGAGACGACTTTGACGATCCGACTACAAACGTGCACGACGTTGCGCCTTAGCAATCGCTAAACCAATCTCCTGAGGTTACTGACGATGCCGGAAGCACGGTCAGCCTGACCACGAAGGTCTATTCCTGCAAGCAATCGAAGAACGAGCAAGAATATGATAAAGCAATCTGAATATTGCAAATATATATGAGGTATTGATAATGGTGGGGATCCGTAAGCGGTCTTGGTATGGTCGTTGGACACAAACGAAGTACACGAAGTTGCAGTGGCTAACTTTTAACTAAACAAATCCCAAGGAAAAGCTACTAGATGGATCTACTTATATAGGAGCAAGGGGTGGCGGCCAAGGAGGTGGGAGGACGTCCCAAGGCAGCCTAAAACTAAATCTAGGTCGTACAAGGCCAATGGGCCCAAGTGGAGGTGATGTAACACCTTTGGACTTGTAGTTTGACTCGGATTCTGCTGCAGCATCAGATTGTTTCGTCCATAACTCAACACTCCGGACGAATTTGAAGGTGATTCCAATTGGGTTGGAAAGTGCACGAAATCTAGTTTCCAACAAAAAAAGAATCACCCAATTCGGAGTCCGTATGAAAAACTTGTGTGCGTTTTGAGTCAGGTATGTCTGTGCAGTCCGAATCTGAATCCAGAACGTGAGAGACTTGGACTCTATCTTCTCTTGGGCCAAAAGTGACGTGAGAGAACTTTTTGGACAGCAAATAAACATCTCTTTCTTCCTTATCTTCATATGTGGATTGTACAAATGTCCCATACACCTGCAATTAGACAAAACACAAAAGTGTGTGAAGTATTTTTGTTCTGGATAACACAAATAGATTATTGAATAGTTTGCACTAGAAATCACCTGACAAATATGCATATATGCAATATTTTTTGTCATATCCAAGGTAGTCATGTCCTCATCATCCTCCCCTTCTTGAGAATAAAGCCGTCCTCGGCGTTGCTTAATCTGAAATGTGGCTAACAAAAGAGACAAGGTGTACATGTTGTATATGTATATGTCATCCATTTTTACTTCCCTTGATTTTTGCATATATGACACATGAATAGATGAGTAACTTGCATAGTTCATAAAATCTAAAGCCAAAAAATTAGCACAAGAAGTAGAAGGCATGAAAATATTGCAACTCAGTTTGCACATATAAGTGAAGCTCTTATTCATTTCAAAAGATTGACAATGTTCATCATTAAACCATCCCAACATTGGTGAATAAACCTTACTTGCATCAAATTTACATGCTACAACATGCTTAAATAAGCAAACATGCCATAAGTCATTCAACACAGAATCATCACCAAGATTAGAGGTCATATCAAAATGATTAAACATTGGTTCTTTTGCATCAATAGTTAATTCAATGGGTGCACTCAAAATTGTTGGTATTTTAGTTGTTTGATCACATGGCAAAGTCAAATTATCAACGTAGTCCTCTAAAATAGGTGGTGTGATCAAAGTAGTGGGTAGCTCATCAGATGGTGCATTCAAATTGACAAGGCATTCATCATTCTCATGTAGAGATGGAAGATCAGTACCTTTGTCATTACCTCTTATGATCAACTCAGATGATGTAGCCACTCTCGGGGGCGATGTGTCACATGGTGGAGGTCATGTAGTCCTGACAACAACGGATGTGGTTGTCATAGTATGCCTAGTAGTTGAAGGAACAATCATATCAACTCTTGGAATGTGCACCGTGCGCTTGTTCTCCTCGTGGCCAACACGTCGTTTTATTTCCTGTTCAGCTTTGCAAGCAAGATGAAACAAATGGTCCATAGGATAACACTCTTCATGAATTAGTATCTCTTGAATATCACGGTTTAATCCTCCCCAAAATCTATCCATAAAATCATCTTCACTTTCTTCTAAAGAGGAATGCAACAAGGTAGTTTGTAAATCATCATAATATTTTGTTACAGTTTCACTACCTTGTTTTAAGTGTTGCAACTTCTTAATCATGTCACGAGTATAATAAGCAGGGACGAAAGTATGTCGCATGGCAAGTTTCAAATCATCCCAAGTAATAGGTATATAATCAGGGTGTGACCGACAATATTCACTCCACCAAACCAAAGCATAACCAGTGAAAGAACCAACCGCAACCTTAACCTTTTTATGTTCATTGAAATTATGGGAAGCAAATATATTTTTTATGTCGAACTCCCATTCAATATATAAAGCAGGTTTAAAACGGCCATTAAATGGTGGTATAGATACATTAACCTGATCATGTGCATTTGGATGTTTGTGCACCTCTCGTGACGGTTGTGGTATTTGCAAAGGTGGTGGCACGTCTCCCGCGATCGACAAAGCCCATGAATTGACTCTGGATCCTGTCATGATTAGTAGAACAAGAAACAAAACCCAAAAATAATGTTCCTATAACTACTAGGATGTGGTGGTAAAACGCTCACAGTAAAGCAAATATCAATGTCTTACAAGTTCTTACCATGCAGCAGGCGGTGATCGGCAACCAACGGTGTCAAGTAACTCCGAATATTGAGTAAAGCGATTGCTAGGGGAGCGTACGTATACACGGTGTAGAAATATGTGGAGCTGGGTTGGCTATATATGGTAGCAAAAGATTAGCAATAATCAATTCAAAGATGCAATGTTGAATAAACGCTCAACGACAGTACTGTGCTGGTCCTAGGCTAGACCGTACTAGAGACGCGAGCCTAGAACACTAATGAGGTCACGGCGTAGCACAACTAGCATCAATGAAGGATACTAAGTAGCTCTTGACAGCAAGATATAAGTGAAGATCACAACGGCAGTGAAGATAATGATGAAAAACAACTGCCAAGCAGGATATACAACAACTCTCTCTCCAACTTTCCTCTTGAAAAGTTTGAGACAATTTTCTGATAAATTCTTTCAAAGAATGCTATTAACTCAAGCTTTCCAATGCAAAAAGAATCACTCAATTCCGAGTTGATATGAGGAGTCAAAGAATTCTAAAACTGGCCTGAAAAATTGGAACAAGCTGTGTTCATGAACTTCGGAGGGCAAAAAGACCTATTTAGAAGCCGATTTTGAGGTGTCAAATATTGAACTCGCTTCTGCAACTATTTAGATGCGGCTCGTCGCTAGCTTCAATTTAAGTAATCACGGAGCCAAAACGGACTTCGTATGAGGAAGATACACCTGTTTTACTGAACAGTGCGCAAAACAGATTCCAATCCGAATTCAGGTACGAGATTGATTCTAGATAGATCCAATTTTTTTTCTTCTCTCTTTTTTTTTCTCACGCTTTTTTTTCTTTTTCTTCTCTCTCTTTTTCTTTTTTTTTCCTTTTTTCTCTTTTTTTTCTCTATCTTTTTTTTTCAAGACAAACTAGATAAGATGCAGATTGGATCAGGCGAAGATGTGAATGACCTCAACTATCATTATGACAATGAACAGTGCGTAGCACGTGGTGGAAATTAATAGATGGGATGGTGGACAGCGGAAGGGATAATGATGCAGCGGCGGCGTGACTAATGTGAACAGAACTCGAAACTCTAAAGGAACTAGACGCTAAGACCAGCAACTTACACGACGATGCAACCGATAATTCAACTATGCAAACAATGAATAGAAAATTGCAAAGGCTCAGACTGGCTTGGATAAAGGATGAATAGATCTAACTTTTTTTTGTGTGGCTTTTTCTTGGACAATAGGTAAGAAAATAAATCTAATCTAGGAAAACTGGAAATTCTCACCGAGCAACCTGAAAACTGATACCACTTGATAGAGGCGAGGGTGTCCCGATCTTTCGATGAGATGATAAGTATCGATTTGGTGGAGACGACTTTGACGATCCGACTACAAACGTGCACGACGTTGCGCCTTAGCAATCGCTAAACCAATCTCCTGAGGTTACTGACGATGCCGGAAGCACGGCCAGCCTGACCACGAAGGTCTATTCCTGCAAGCAATCGAAGAACGAGCAAGAATATGATAAAGCAATCTGAATATTGCAAATATATATGAGGTATTGATAATGGTGGGGATCCGTAAGCGGTCTTGGTCTGGTCGTTGGACACAAACGAAGTACACGAAGTTGCAGTGGCTAACTTTTAACTAAACAAATCCCAAGGAAAAGCTACTAGATGGATCTACTTATATAGGAGCAAGGGGTGGCGGCCAAGGAGGTGGGAGGACGTCCCAAGGCAGCCTAAAACTAAATCTAAGTCGTACAAGGCCAATGGGCCCAAGTGGAGGTGATGTAACACCTTTGGACTTGTAGTTTGACTCGGATTCTGCTGCAGCATCAGATTGTTTCGTCCACAACTCAACACTCCGGACGAATTTAAAGGTGATTCCAATTGGGTTGGAAAGTGCACGAAATCTAGTTTCCAACAAAAAAAGAATCACCCAATTCGGAGTCCGTATGAAAAACTTGTGTGCGTTTTGAGTCAGGTATGTCTGTGCAGTCCGAATCTGAATCCAGAACGTGAGAGACTTGGACTCTATCTTCTCTTGGGCCAAAAGTGACGTGAGAGAACTTTTTGGACAGCAAATAAACATCTCTTTCTTCCTTATCTTCATATGTGGATTGTACAAATGTCCCATACACCTGCAATTAGACAAAACACAAAAGTGTGTGAAGTATTTTTGTTCTGGATAACACAAATAGATTATTGAATAGTTTGCACTAGAAATCACCTGACAAATATGCATATATGCAATATTTTTGGTCATATCCAAGGTAGTCATGTCCTCATCAGTTATCATATGGATCATTTGTTTCGTCTTGCTTGCGAAGCTGAACAGGAGATAACAAGACGTGTTGCCCACAAGATAAACAATCAGAAGATGCAAATCCCAAGAGTTGTGACGGTTGTTCCTTCCACCACTGCGCGTACTATGACAACAACATCCATTGTTGAGAGCACTACATCACCTCCACCATGTGACGTGTCGCCACCTAAAGTACCTACATCATCCATCATAAGAGGTAATGACAAGGGTACCGATCTTCCACCTCCACATGAGTATGATGAATGCATTGTCAATCTATATGAACCGTGTGATGAGCTACCCACTACTTTGATCACACCAGCTATTTTAGAGGACTATGTTCGAGATTTGACTTTGCCATGTGATCAAACAATTTTGAGTGAACCCATTGAATTAACTATTGATGCCAAAGAACCATGTGAATCAGTGAATAAATTAGATTTGGATCAAATACGTTTGAAAATAGTTGTGCCAATGTTTAATCATTTTGATATGACCTCTAATCTTGGTGATGGTTCCTCAAGGTTGGGATGGTTTAATGATGAGCATCGCCAATATTGTGTTATGAGTAGAAAGACACAGTTATACAAGAGCACCCTTCAAAACGTTTGAAATAGAAAGAAAATATATTATCACAAGAAGTTAAAGGCATGAAAATATTGCAACTCAGTTTGCACATCATTAAACCATCCCAATATTGATGAACCATCACCAAGATTAGAGGTCATATCAAAATGATTAAACATTGGCACAATTATTTTGAAACATATTTGATCCAAATATGATTTATTCCCTGATTCACATGATTCTTTTGCATCAATAGTTAATTCAAAGAGTTCACTCAAAATTTTTTGATCACATGGCAAAGTCAAATCATCAACATAGTCCTCTAAAATAACTGGTGTGATCAAAGTAGTGGCTACCTCATTGCATGGTGCATCTAAACTGACAAGGCAAGCATCATACTCATCTGGAGGTGGAAGATCGATACCTTTGTCATTACCTATTACGATCGACTCAGATGATGTCGGCACTCTCAAAGGTGATGTGTCACATGGTGGAAGTGATGTAGTCCTCACACAAATGGATGTGGTTGTCATAGTACGCCTAGCAGTGGAAGGAACAACCGTATCATCGCTTGGAATGTGCTCCTTGTGCTTGTTCTCCTTCTGGGCAACACGTTGTTTTATTTCCTGTTCAGCTTTGCAAGCAAGACGAAACAAACGGTCCATAGGATAACACTCTTCATGAATTAGTATCTCCTGAATATCATGGTTTAATCCACCCAAAATCTCTCCATAAAAACATCTTCAGTTTCCTCTAAAAAGGAGTGCAACAAGGTAGTTTGTAAATCATCATAATATTTTATTATTGTGTCGCTACCTTGTTTTAAATGTTGTAGTTTTTTAAGCATGCCACGAGTATAATAAACATCGACGGATCTATCTCTCATGACAAGTTTTAAATCATCCCAAGTATTAGGTACATAATCAGGGTATAACCGACAACGTTCACACCACCAAACAGTAGCAAAACCAACGAAAGTACCAACCGCGGCCTTAACTTTTGATGTTCAGAAAAATTATGGGAAGCAAATATAGCATTTATTTCGAACTCCCATTCAATATATAAATCAGGCTTAAAACGAACATTAAAAGGTGGCATGGAAACAAGAACCTGTTTGTGCGCATTCAGACATCTTTGTACCTCTTCTGATGGTGGTTGTATTTTTGGAGGTGATGGCACGTCTCCCACGATCGATGAAGCCCAACCGACTCTGGAACCTGCCATGATTAGTAGAAACAAGAAAGAAAATCCAAGAATAGTGTTCCTATGAACTACTTGGATGATGAGGACATGACTACCTTGGATATGACCGAATATATTGCATACATGTATATTTGTGAGGTGATTTCTAATGCAAACTATGCAATAATTTATTTATGTCATCCAGGACAAAAATACTTCACAAACTTTTGTGTCATGTCTAATTGCAGGTGTATGGGACATTTGTACAATACACATATGAAGATAAGAGAGAAAGAGATGTTTACTTGCTGTTCAAAAAGTTCTCTCACGTCACTTTTGGCCCAAGAGAAGATAGAGTCCAAGTCTTTCACGTTATGGATTCAGATTCGGACTGCACAAACATACCTGAATCAAAACGCCAACCACTTTTTCATGCGGACTCCGAATTGGGTGATTCTTTTTTTGTTGGAAAGTAGATTTTGTGCTCTTTCCAGCTCAATTGGATTCACCTTAAAATTCGTCCGCAGCGTTGAGTTATGGACGAAACAATCTGAAGCTGCAATAGAATCCGAGTCAAACTACAAGTCCAAAGGTGTTACGTCACCTCCACTTGGGCCCATTGGCCTTGTACGACCTAGGGCTAGTTTTAGGCTTCCTTGGGACGTCCTCCCACCTCCTTGGCCGCCACCCTTGCTCCTATATAAGTAGATCCATCTAGCAGCTTTTCCGTTGGGATTTCTTTAGTTAAAAGTTAGCCATTGCAACTTCGTGTATTTCGTTTGTGTCCAACGACCAGACCAAGACCGCTTACGGATCCCCACCTTTATCAATATTTCATATATACTCGCAATATTCAGATTGCTTTTATCATATTCTTGCTTGTTCTTTGATTGTTTGCAGGAATAGACCTTCCTGGTCAGGTTGATTGTGCTCCGGCGTGGTCAATAACCTCTCGGAGTTGGTTTAGCGATTGCTAAGGCACGACGTCCTCGCACGTACGTAGTCAGATCGTCAAATTCGACTTCCACCAAAGTGATATCCATCATCTCATCGAAAGACGGGACACATTGGCCTCTATCAAGTGGTATTAGTTTTCAGGTTGCTCGGTGAGATTTTACAGTTTTTCATAGTTTAGATCGCATCTATTGTTTTCTTACCTTTTGTCCAAGAAAAAGCCACAAAAAAAGTTAGATATGTTCATCCTTTCTCCATCCAATCTGAGCCTTTGCTATTTTCTATTCATTGCTTGCATAGTTGAATTATCGGTTGTATCATCGTGTCAGTTGCTGGTCTTAGTGTCTGATAGAGGCAAAGTTGTCCCGTCTTTCGATGAGATGATGGATATCGCTTTGGTGGCAGTCGACTTTGACGATCCGACTACGAACGTGCGAGGATGTCGCGCCTTAGCAATCGCTAAACCAACTCCGAGAGGTTATTGACCACGCCGGAGCACGATCAACCTGACCACGAGGGTCTGTTTCCTGCGAGCAAACGAAGAACAAGCAAGAAACTGAGATTGCAATCTGGATATTGCGAATATAAGATGAAAGCTTTACTGATCAAGGTGGGGTTCTGTGACGCCTTTGTCTGGTCGTTGAACACAAACGAAGTACGCGAAGTTGCAGCTATGGCGAACTTTTAATCTAAACAAAACCCGAAGTCTAAACGATGCCCTAAGGGCTGTATATATGGAGGAAGAGGGGGGAATTTCGTGACCCTTGGTGGAGTGGTCCGACATCAACCCTATCTCTTGTTTCCCCACACATACGGACTCTGAAAACAGCCTATACTTATGTATTTCGAAATTACATGGGCCTGGCCCAATAATAAGGTGACGCAGCACCTATAATACCTCGGGACGAAATTTATGAAGTGGCATCTTGTATATTTCGTCCAAGGCTTCATGCACCCATTATGGTGGCTTCAAAGTCCTGAAATCATCACTTGTAACTCCGTTCTTGTTCCCCTTGCGCATGCCATCATCTCCATGCTTGTTCTTAATCCAATGTTCATCCTTCTCCAAGCTAGGCCCTTCATTTGTAAGCAAAACAAATGTATCCAATTTAGGCAGCATCATATTCTCATGAACATTAGAATCATTACCAAGAAACGAAAGTACCTGGTAATTTAGTTGGCGTGCGCGAGCTCTAGTAATTGGTCCAGTATTTATAGCAGCAGGGGCTGTGGGTGTAACAATTGTATTGATGTCCTCATCATCCTCCCCTTCTTGAAATAAAGTCGTCCTCGACGGAAGTTCATCTTCCTCACCCAAATAAGGCTTCAAATCTGCAATGTTAAAAGTGGGACTAACCCCAAAATCTGCAGGCAGCTCAAGTTTATATGCATTATCATTTATTTTCTCTAACACCTTAAAGGGACCATCAGCACGTGGCATTAACTTTGATTTGCGCAAATCAGGAAATCTATCCTTACGCAAATGTAACCAAACAAGATCTCCAGGTGCAAACACAACATGTTTTCTACCCATATCTCCAGCAAGTTTATATTTAGCATTCATATGCTCAATGTTTTCCTTAGTTAACTCATGCATTTTTAAAATCAATTCAGCATGTTGTTTAGCATCAAAATTAACCTTCTCCGAAGATGGAAGAGGCAACAAATCAATAGGTGCCCGAGGTAGGAAACCATACACAACTTCAAAAGGGCACATCTTAGTAGTAGAATGCAATGAACGATTATAAGCAAATTCAATATGAGGCAAGCATTCCTCCCACATTTTCTTATTATTCTTCAAAACAGCCCTAAGCATAGTAGACAACATTCTATTGACTACTTCAGTTTGTCCATCAGTTTGGGGGTGACAAGTCGTACTAAAAAGCAGTTTAGTCCCCAACTTAGCCCATAAACATCTCCAAAAGTGGCTAAGAAATATAGTATCACGATCTGAAACAATAGTATTTGGCACACCATGCAAGCGAATAATTTCACGAAAGAACAAATCAGCAACATTAACAGCATCATCGCTTTTATGACATGGTATAAAGTGTGCCGTTTTCGAGAATCTATCCACGACAACAAATATGCTATCCCTCCCCTTCTTTGTTTGAGGTAAACCTAAAACAAAGTCCATAGATATATCCTCCCAAGGAACACTAGGTACAGGCAAAGGCATATATAAACCATGAGGATTGAGTCGTGACTTAGCTTTTTGACATGTAGTGAGCGAGCAATAAAACGCTCAACATCCCGTCTCATCTTTGGCCAAAAGAAATGTGTAGCAAGTACGTCCTCCGTCTTCTTCACGCCAAAGTGTCCCATTAATCCTCCTCCATGCGCCTCCTGCAACAACAAAAGACGAACAGAGCTAGCTGGAATGCATAGCTTGTTAGCACGAAACACAAATCCATCGTTAACGACGAACTTGTTCCACATTCTTCCTTCTTTACAATTCTGCATTACATCTTTAAAATCAGCATCATGCACATATTGATCTTTGATGGTCTCCAAACCAAATATTTTGAAGTCAAGTTGTGAAAGCATAGTATAGCGGCGAGACAATGCATCAGCAATAACATTTTCTTTTCCCTTCTTGTGTTTAATGACATAAGGAAAAGTCTCAATGAATTCAACCCATTTAGCATGTCTACGATTCAGTTTAGGTTGACTTTTAATATGTTTCAAAGATTCATGATCAGAATGTATAACAAATTCTTTGGGCCATAAATAATGTTGCCATGTTTCTAAAGTCCGAACAAGAGCATATAATTCTTTATCATAAGTAGAATAATTTAGACTAGGCCCACTCAATTTTTCAGAAAAGTATGCAACAGGTTTGCCATCTTGTAATAACACACCGCCTAATCCAATTCCACTAGCATCACATTCAAGCTCAAAAGTCTTATTAAAATCAGGAAGTTGGAGTAAAGGAGCATGTGTCAACTTATCTTTCAATACCGAGAAGGCTTCTTCCTGTGCGGTACCCCAAAGAAAAGGCACATCTTTCTTTGTAAGCTCATTGAGAGGTGCAGCAATGGTGCTGAAATCTCTCACAAAACGCCTATAGAATCCAGCGAGGCCAAGAAAACTCCTCACTTGTGTGACCGTTTTGGGCTGCAGCCAACTCTCAATAGCTTCAATCTTGGCTTTATCAACTTCAATTCCCTGTGGAGTAACAACATAGCCAAGAAAAGATACTCGGTCGGTGCAAAAGGTGCACTTCCTGATGAGGACATCAATACAATTGTTACACCCACAGCCCCTGCTGCTATACATACTGGACCAATTACTAGAGCTCGTGCACGCCAACTAAATTACCAGGTACTTTCGTTTCTTGGTAATGATTCTAATGTTCATGAGAATATGATGCTGCCTAAATTGGATACATTTGTTTTGCTTACAAATGAAGGGCCTAGCTTGGAGAAGGATGAACATTGGAGCAAGAACAAGCATGGAGATGATGGCATGCGCAAGGGGAACAAGAACAGAGTTACAAGTGATGATTTCAGGACTTTGAAGCCACCATAATGGGTGCATGAAGCCTTGGACGAAATATACAAGATGCCACTTCATAAATTTCGTCCCGATGCTATTTTAGGTGCTGCGTCACCTTATTATTGGGCCAGGCCCATGTAATTTCGAAATACATAAGTATAGGCTATTTTTAGAGTCCGTATGTGTGGGGAAACAAGAGATAGGGTTGATTTCGGACTCCTCCACCAAGGGCCACGAAATTCCCCCCTCTTCCTCCATATATACAGCCCTTAGGGCATCGTTTAGACTTTGGGTTTTGTTTAGATTAAAAGTTCGCCATAGCTGCAACTTCGCGTACTTCGTTTGTGTTCAACGACCAGACAAAGGCGTCACAGAACCCCACCTTGATCAATAAAGCTTTCATCTTATATTCGCAATATCCAGATTGCAATCTTAGTTTCTTGCTTGTTCTTCGTTTGCTCGCAGGAAACAGACCCTCGTGGTCAGGTTGATCGTGCTCCGGCGTGGTCAATAACCTCTCGGAGTTGGTTTAGCGATTGCTAAGGCGCGACGTCCTCGCACGTTCGTAGTCGGATCGTCAAAGTCGACTTCCACCAAAGCGAAATCCACCATCTCATCGAAAGACGGGACACCTTTGCCTCTATCAAATATTTTGAAGTCAAGTTGTGAAAGCATAGTATAGCGACGAGACAATGCATCAGCAATAACATTTTCTTTTCCCTTCTTGTGTTTAATGACATAAGGGAAAGTCTCAATGAATTCAACCCATTTAGCATGTCTACGATTCAGTTTAGCTTGACTTTTAATATGTTTCAAAGATTCATGATCAGAATGTATAACAAATTCTTTGGGCCATAAATAATGTTGCCATGTTTCTAAAGTCCGAACAAGAGCATATAATTCTTTATCATAAGTAGAATAATTCAGACTAGGCCCACTCAATTTTTCAGAAAAGTATGCAACAGGTTTGCCATCTTGTAATAACACACCTCCTAATCCAATTCCACTAGCATCACATTCAAGCTCAAAAGTCTTATTAAAATCAGGAAGTTGGAGTAAAGGAGCATGTGTCAACTTATCTTTCAATACCGTGAGGGCTTCTTCCTGTGCGGTACCCCAAAGAAAAGGCACATCTTTCTTTGTAAGCTCATTGAGAGGTGCAGCAATGGTGCTGAAATCTCTCACAAAACGCCTATAGAATCCAGCGAGGCCAAGAAAACTCCTCACTTGTGTGACCGTTTTGGGTTGCGGCCAACTCTCAATAGCTTCAATCTTGGCTTTATCAACTTCAATTCCCTGTGGAGTAACAACATAGCCAAGAAAAGATACTCGGTCGGTGCAAAAGGTGCACTTCCCAAGGTTACCAAACAAACGTGCATCACGTAGAGCAATAAAAACAGCACGTAAATGTTCCAAATGTTCTTCCAAAGATCTGCTATAAATCAATATGTCATCAAAGTAAACTACCACAAATCGTCCAATGAAAGCACGTAAAACTTCGTTCATTAATCTCATGAAAGTATTAGGTGCATTAGTTAACCCAAAAGGCATGACTAACCACTCATATAATCCAAACTTAGTTTTGAATGCTGTTTTCCATTCATCTCCCAATTTCATACGAATTTGATGGTATCCACTACGCAAATCAACTTTGGAGAATATTGTAGAGCCACTCAATTCATCAAGCATATCATCTAGCCTAGGAATAGGATGACGATGACGAATAGTAATATTATTAATGCCTCTACAATCAACACACATACGTGATGTACCATCCTTTTTCGGCACTAGAATAATAGGAACAGCACAAGGACTAAGGGATTCACGTATATAACCTTTGTCGAGAAGCTCTTGTACTTGACGCATAATCTCCTTCGTCTCCTCTGGATTGGTACGGTATGGTGCACGGGTTGGCAGTGAAGCACCGGGAATTAAGTCAATCTGATGCTCAATCCCTCGAATAGGCGGTAATCCCGGCGGCACGTCTTGTGGAAAAACGTCAGCGAACTCCTGCAAAATGTTAGTGACAGCAGGAGGCAAAGAGGAAGGCACGTCCTCGAATGAAAATAATGCCTCTTTGCACACAAAAGCATAGCAAACAGATTTGCTGAAATCTAGCTCATCAATATCAGATTTGGTGGCAAATAAACATGCACTTTTCAATTTAATTTCAGAAGCAACACTAGATGGTTTATTATTAGGCTTCATTTGTTGCTCAAATTCTTTTGCCACAATCTGATTTTCACTCTTATTCGTCTCCTGTTTTGCTTTATTAGCTCTATTAATATCATCTTTCAAAATGGAATCAGGAGTCATAGGAAGCAAAGTAATATTTTTATCCTTATGAACAAGAGTACAGTGATTGTTTCTACCATGGTGTACAGAATTTTTATCAAATTGCCATGGTCTACCAAGTAATAAGGAACATGCTTGCATAGGTACCACATCACAATCAACATAATCAGCATATGTAGAGATACTAAAATGCACACGAACAGTACGTGTTACCTTAACCTTGCCGCTGTTGTTGAACCATTGGATGTAGTAAGGATGTGGATGTGGTCTTGTGGTGAGAGAAAGCTTCTCCACCATCTCCATGCTAGCCAAGTTGTTGCAGCTCCCTCTGATGAGGACATCAATACAATTGTTACACCCACAGCCCCTGCTGCTATACATACTGGACCAATTACTAGAGCTCGTGCACGCCAACTAAATTACCAGGTACTTTCGTTTCTTGGAAATGATTCTAATGTTCATGAGAATATGATGCTGCCTAAATTGGATACATTTGTTTTGCTTACAAATGAAGGGCCTAGCTTGGAGAAGGATGAACATTGGAGCAAGAACAAGCATGGAGATGATGGCATGCGCAAGGGGAACAAGAACGGAGTTACAAGTGATGATTTCAGGACTTTGAAGCCACCATAATGGGTGCATGAAGCCTTGGACGACATATACAAGATGCCACTTCATAAATTTCGTCCCGAGGCTATTTTAGGTGCTGCGTCACCTTATTATTGGGCCAGGCCCATGTAATTTCGAAATACATAAGTATAGGCTATTTTTAGAGTCCGTATGTGTGGGGAAACAAGAGATAGGGTTGATTTCGGACCCCTCCACCAAGGGCCACGAAATTCCCCCCTCTTCCTCCATATATACAGCCCTTAGGGCATCGTTTAGACTTTGGGTTTTGTTTAGATTAAAAGTTCGCCATAGCTGCAACTTCGCGTACTTCGTTTGTGTTCAACGACCAGACAAAGGCGTCACAGAACCCCATCTTGATCAATAAAGCTTTCATCTTATATTCGCAATATCCAGATTGCAATCTTAGTTTCTTGCTTGTTCTTCGTTTGCTCGCAGGAAACAGACCCTCGTGGTCAGGTTGATCGTGCTCCGGCGCGGTCAATAACCTCTCGGAGTTGGTTTAGCGATTGCTAAGGCGCGACGTCCTCGCACGTTCGTAGTCGGATCGTCAAAGTCGACTTCCACCAAAGCGATATCCATCATCTCATCGAAAGACGGGACACCTTTGCCTCTATCAAGGGAACTCCTGCAAAATGTTAGTGACAGCAGGAGGCAAAGAGGAAGGCACGTCCTCGAATGAAAATAATGCCTCTTTACACACAAAAGCATAGCAAACAGATTTGCCGAAATCTAGCTCATCAATATCAGATTTGGTGGCAAATAAACATGCACTTTTCAATTTAATTTCAGAAGCAACACTAGATGGTTTATTGTTAGGCTTCATTTGTTGCTCAAATTCTTTTGCCACAATCTGATTTTCACTCTTATTCGTCTCCTGTTTTGCTTTATTAGCTCTATTAATATCATCTTTCAAAATGGAATCAGGAGTCATAGGAAGCAAAGTAATATTTTTATCCTTATGAACAAGAGTATAGTGATTGTTTCTACCATGGTGTACAGAATTTTTATCAAATTGCCATGGTCTACCAAGTAATAAGGAACATGCTTGCATAGGTACCACATCACAATCAACATAATCAGCATATGTAGAGATACTAAAATGCACACGAACAGTACGTGTTACCTTAACCTTGCTGCTGTTGTTGAACCATTGGATGTAGTAAGGATGTGGATGTGGTCTTGTGGTGAGAGAAAGCTTCTCCACCATCTCCATGCTAGCCAAGTTGTTGCAGCTCCCTCCATCTATGATGATGCGCACAGAATGTTCTTTCACAACTCCCTTGGTATGGAACAAATTGTGCCTCTGATTTTGCTCAGCTTGTGTGACCTGCACACTCAAAACACGTTGAGCAACTAAACATTCATACCTGTCAGCGTCTTCAGGAGCCATGTATTGTGTCTCATGATCAGAATCATCTCCACCATGTTCTTCACGTGTAATAAGAGCCAAAGTCTCCTCATCATAGTCACTAGCGGACTCATATCCACCATCCGCGGTAGCAATCATCACACGCGGAGATTTGCATTCTCTCGCATAATGACCTCCTCCCTTACAACGATGACAAATAATATCACTTGTGTGCCCTGTTGATGCCATGGAAGAAGCAGAACTCTGTGCAGGCCCAGCAGGTGCGCTCTTGGCAGATAATGGTGGTTGTGCCTGTTTTCTTGTATCACGACTGAAGGAGACACCTGATTGAGGTGCTGGTGCAGTTGAAGTAGAAGATGCACGTGGTGTCCATGATGTAGGTCGGCCTGCAGAAAAGTTAGTTCGCACCAATGCTTGTCGATCCTGCACTTCACGTTCAGCTTTACAAGCAAGATGGAATAAACGAGTGATATTAGTATACTCCTTATAGTCTAGAATGGTCCGAATCTCTCTATTTAATCCACCCAGAAAACGTGCAAGCATAGCTTCATTCTCCTCAACAATACCACATCTAATCATGCCAGTTTGTAATTCCTGATAATATTCTTCTACAGAATTTTTTCCTTGTCTTAAGCGCTGTAATTTCTGAAGCAATTCACGTTGATAATATGGTGGAACCCAACGAGTACACATAGCAGTTTTCAAAGCAGCCCAAGTAGTTGGAATAGGATATAATCTACAATGTTCAGACCACCATACACATGCAAAACTAGTGAAAGCACAAACAGCAGCGGCAACCCGTCTCTCCTCGGGATATTGTAAACATGTAAATCATTGTTCAGTTTCTAGCTCCCAAGTAAGATATATATCAGGAACATATCTACCCTCGAAAGGTGGAATATTCAATTTCAGTTTAAGAAGATGGTCATGATCTCGTACCTGAGGGAAAGCCCTACCATTGTGATTATTTGCATGTGGACGACCTAGTGGTTGTGGTGCAGGTGGTTGCACGTAGTTCTGATTTTGAGCAACCTCATCCTCGTAATCTCCCACATAATCATCCTCCTCCGCATCAGCAGCAGGAGCCACAGAAGTATCAACAGCAGCACCAACAGTTTGGCCAAACGCAAGAGGAACACGGCTCGCTCGGCGGAGATCTCTTTCGCGACGTGGAGGTAGTCGTTGTTGTTGTTGTTGGAGAGGTGCGTTAGGTGCAGCGGGTGGTGGTGGTGGAAGACGCGCGGGCAATTCATTAAACTTGTTATCGAGCTTTGTTTCGAAGGTCTTCTCCATGCCATCTATCTTCTCCATGGCCTCTTCAAATCTGTTTAGCACATCTTGCACCTGTCCACTCATCATTTGCTGAAATTTATCATGCAAATCCTTATTCGTCATGTTCTCCCAGTCAGTCTCGTCGGCTTGTGATCCTGGCATGGTTAGCAGCAATAGAAACACACAAGAATATGATCCTACAAACTACTAACAAGAGGTGGTGGTGGGTGTCAATAATCCGTTAAGCAAATCTCAAATTCTTACCAGTTCTTACCCAGCAGCAGGCGGTGATCGGCAACCGTTGTAGTCAAAAACTCTCAAAGCTTGGATAGAGCGATTACCAGGGAGAGTCAAACGCACGACGTAGATGTATGTGGAGCTGGGAAGGCTTATAACATGGTAGCAAAAAGGGTCAGCAATAATCAATTCAGAGATGCAAAGTTGAATAAACGCTCAACGACAGTACTGTGCTGGTCCTAGGCTAGACTGTGCTAGAGACGCGAGCCTAGAACACCAACAAAATCACGGCACGGCACGTAAACAAGGGAAAAAGCACACTCTGGTTTTTTCGCTCTTTTTTTGCGCTGCTTTTTTTTTGCGAAAAATCACTATAATGGCGAGTGTCTCAAAACTCTTCCTAGGTCAAACTGACAGGATGGGCACGAAATTTTTTCGACCAATTTTTTTTTTCGACTGCCCGGACCCAAAAACTGGAAACGGGTCAAAAAAAACTTCCTATAATGGCACCTGTCTCAAAACACTCAGAAACACCTAAAAATAGGATAGCCAGAATTTTTTTTTCGAAAAATGCATTTTTGAAAAATTTTGGGCCTAAACGGAGGGTGGTTTCCGGACTCTTTTTTTTCCGAAACCTACTCCGGCAAGGAAACACGAATCAGAATCTAGATGGATCTCGAAAACAAACCTAATATGACAAGAACTCGGATTGGTGGTGCATATATGGTAGTAGATGGCAGCGGTGGTGGTATATGACAGCGGTGGTGGTGATAGAGGCGGGGTGTCCCGATCTTTCGATCAGATGGTAACTATCGATTTGGTGGAGACGACTTTGACGATCCGACTACAAACGTGCACGACGTTGCGCCTTAGCAATCGCTAAACCAATCTCCTGAGGTTACTGACGATGCCGGAAGCACGGTCAGCCTGACCACGAAGGTCTATTCCTGCAAGCAATCGAAGAACGAGCAAGAATATGATAAAGCAATCTGAATATTGCAAATATATATGAGGTATTGATAATGGTGGGGCTCCGGAAGCGGTCTTGGTCTGGTCGTTGGACACAAACGAAGTACACGAAGTTGCAATGGCTAACTTTTAACTAAACAAATCCCAAGGAAAAGCTACTAGATGGATCTACTTATATAGGAGCAAGGGGTGGCGGCCAAGGAGGTGGGAGGACGTCCCAAGGCAGCCTAAAACTAAATCTAGGTCGTACAAGGCCAATGGGCCCAAGTGGAGGTGATGTAACACCTTTGGACTTGTAGTTTGACTCGGATTCTGCTGCAGCATCAGATTGTTTCGTCCACAACTCAACGCTCCGGACGAATTTGAAGGTGATTCCAATTGGGTTGGAAAGTGCACGAAATCTAGTTTCCACCAAAAAAAGAATCACCCAATTCGGAGTCCGTATGAAAAACTTGTGTGCGTTTTGAGTCAGGTGTGTCTGTGCAGTCCGAATCTGAATCCAGAACGTGAGAGACTTGGACTCTATCTTCTCTTGGGCCAAAAGTGACGTGAGAGAACTTTTTGGACAGCAAATAAACATCTCTTTCTTCCTTATCTTCATATGTGGATTGTACAAATGTCCCATACACCTGCAATTAGACAAAACACAAAAGTGTGTGAAGTATTTTTGTTCTGGATAACATAAATAGATTATTGAATAGTTTGCACTAGAAATCACCTGACAAATATGCATATATGCAATATTTTTGGTCATATCCAAGGTAGTCATGTCCTCATCAGGTGGTATATGGATACGGATTCGAAGCGGTGGCGGATAAGCTGCGATGGTAGATGGCAGGGGCGATGATGATGGTGCGGCGGCGGCGTGACAACTTATGACCAGAACTCGAAACTCTAAAAGACTAGACTCTAAGACTAGCAACTAGACACGATGATGCAACCGCAAATGAACAAAGCAAAACCCTAAAAAGATTATGCAAAGGCTCAGATTGGTTCGGATATGATGAACTAACCCTAATTTTTTTGTGGCTTTTTCGTGGACTCTAGGTATGAAGAACAGAGTCGATCTAAACTACGAAAAACTGTAAAATCTCACCGAGCAACCTGGAAATCTGATACCACTTGATAGAGGCAAAGGTGTCCCGTCTTTCGATGAGATGATGGATATCGCTTTGGTGGCAGTCGACTTTGACGATCCGACTACGAACGTGCGAGTACGTCGCGCCTTAGCAATCGCTAAACCAACTCCGAGAGGTTATTGACCACGCCGGAGCACGATCAACCTGACCACGAGGGTCTGTTTCCTGCGAGCAAACGAAGAACAAGCAAGAAACTGAGATTGCAATCTGGATATTGCGAATATAAGATGAAAGCTTTATTGATCAAGGTGGGGTTCTGTGACGCCTTTGTCTGGTCGTTGAACACAAACGAAGTACGCGAAGTTGCAGCTATGGCGAACTTTTAATCTAAACAAAACCCAAAGTCTAAACGATGCCCTAAGGGTTGTATATATGGAGGAAGAGGGGGGAATTTCGTGACCCTTGGTGGAGGGGTCCGAAATCAACCCTATCTCTTGTTTCCCCACACATACGGACTCTAAAAACAGCCTATACTTATGTATTTCGAAATTACATGGGCCTGGCCCAATAATAAGGTGACGCAGCACCTATAATAGCCTCGGGACGAAATTTATGAAGTGGCATCTTGTATATTTCGTCCAAGGCTTCATGCACCCATTATGGTGGCTTCAAAGTCCTGAAATCATCACTTGTAACTCCGTTCTTGTTTCCCTTGCGCATGCCATCATCTCCATGCTTGTTCTTAATCCAATGTTCATCCTTCTCCAAGCTAGGCCCTTCATTTGTAAGCAAAACAAATGTATCCAATTTAGGCAGCATCATATTCTCATGAACATTAGAATCATTACCAAGAAACGAAAGTACCTGGTAATTTAGTTGGCGTGCGCGAGCTCTAGTAATTGGTCCAGTATTTATAGCAGCAGGGGCTGTGGGTGTAACAATTGTATTGATGTCCTCATCAGTGTCTAGTTCGTTTAGAGTTTCGAGTTCTGTTCACATTAGTCACGCCGCCACTGCATCGTTATCCCTTCCGCTGTCCACTGCACATCCATCAATTTCCATCACATGCTACCCACTGTTCATTGTCATAATTGATGAGGACATCAATACAATTATTACACCCACAGCCCCTGCTGCTATACATACTGGACCAATTACTAGAGCTCGTGCACACCAACTAAATTACCAGGTACTTTCGTTTCTTGGTAATGATTCTAATGTTCATGAGAATATGATGCTGCCTATATTGGATACATTTGTTTTGCTTAAAAATGAAGGGCCTAGCTTGGAGAAGGATGAACATTGGAGCAAGAACAAGCATGGAGATGATGGCATGCGCAAGGGGAACAAGAACGGAGTTACAAGTGATGATTTCAGGACTTTGAAGCCACCATAATGGGTGCATGAAGCCTTGGACGAAATATACAAGATGCCACTTCATAAATTTCGTGCCGAGGCTATTTTAGGTGCTGCGTCACCTTATTATTGGGCCAGGCCCATGTAATTTCGAAATACATAAGTATAGGCTATTTTTAGAGTCCGTATGTGTGGGGAAACAAGAGATAGGGTTGATTTCGGACCCCTCCACCAAGGGCCACGAAATTCCCCCCTCTTCCTCCATATATACAGCCCTTAGGGCATCGTTTAGACTTTGGGTTTTGTTTAGATTAAAAGTTCGCCATAGCTGCAACTTCGCGTACTTCGTTTGTGTTCAACGACCAGACAAAGGCGTCACAGAACCCCACCTTGATCAATAAAGCTTTCATCTTATATTCGCAATATCCAGATTGCAATCTTAGTTTCTTGCTTGTTCTTCGTTTGCTCGCAGGAAACAGACCCTCTTGGTCAGGTTGATCGTGCTCCGGCGTGGTCAATAACCTCTCGGAGTTGGTTTAGCGATTGCTAAGGCGCGACATCCTCGCACGTTCGTAGTCGGATCGTCAAAGTCGACTTCCACCAAAGCGAAATCCACCATCTCATCGAAAGACGGGACACCTTTGCCTCTATCAAGTGGTATCAGAGCAAACGAAATTCCCCCCCTCTTCCTCCATATATACAGCCCTTAGGGCATCGTTTAGACTTTGGGTTTTGTTTAGATTAAAAGTTCGCCATAGCTGCAACTTCGCGTACTTCGTTTGTGTTCAACGACCAGACAAAGGCGTCACAGAACCCCACCTTGATTTCAAGAAGGGGAGGATGATGAGGACATCAATACAATTGTTACACCCACAGCCCCTGCTGCTATACATACTGGACCAATTACTAGAGCTCGTGCACGCCAACTAAATTACCAGGTACTTTCGTTTCTTGGTAATGATTTTAATGTTCATGAGAATATGATGCTGCCTAAATTGGATACATTTGTTTTGCTTACAAATGAAGGGCCTAGCTTGGAGAAGGATGAACATTGGAGCAAGAACAAGCATGGAGATGATGGCATGCGCAAGGGGAACAAGAACGGAGTTACAAGTGATGATTTCAGGACTTTGAAGCCACCATAATGGGTGCATGAAGCCTTGGACGAAATATACAAGATGCCACTTCATAAATTTCGTCCCGAGGCTATTTTAGGTGCTGCGTCACCTTATTATTGGGCCAGGCCCATGTAATTTCGAAATACATAAGTATAGGCTATTTTTAGAGTCCGTATGTGTGGGGAAACAAGAGATAGGGTTGATTTCGGACCCCTCCACCAAGGGCCACGAAATTCCTCCCTCTTCCTCCATATATACAGCCCTTAGGGCATCGTTTAGACTTTGGGTTTTGTTTAGATTAAAAGTTCGCCATAGCTGCAACTTCGCGTACTTCATTTGTGTTCAACGACCAGACAAAGGCGTCACAGAACCCCACCTTGATCAATAAAGCTTTCATCTTATATTCGCAATATCCAGATTGCAATCTTAGTTTCTTGCTTGTTCTTCGTTTGCTCGCAGGAAACAGACCCTCGTGGTCAGGTTGATCGTGCTCCGGCGTGGTCAATAACCTCTCGGAGTTGGTTTAGCGATTGCTAAGGCGCGACGTCCTCGCACGTTCGTAGTCGGATCGTCAAAGTCGACTTCCACCAAAGCGAAATCCACCATCTCATCGAAAGACGGGACACCTTTGCCTCTATCAATAATCATAGTTGAGATCATTCACATCTTGGCTTGATCCAATCTGCATCTTATCTAGTTTGTTTTGGAAGGAGGGAGAGAAAAAAAAAGATAGAGGAAAAAAAGAGAAAAAAAGTAAACAAAAAGTCAAAGAAAAAAAAGAGAGAAAGTGATAGAGGCGGAGGTGTCCCGTCTTTCGATGAGATGGTGGATTTCGCTTTGGTGGAAGTCGACTTTGACGATCCGACTACGAACGTGCGAGGACGTCGCGCCTTAGCAATCGCTAAACCAACTCCGAGAGGTTATTGACCACGCCGGAGCACGATCAACCTGACCACGAGGGTCTGTTTCCTACGAGCAAACGAAGAACAAGCAAGAAACTAAGATTGCAATCTGGATATTGCGAATATAAGATGAAAGCTTTATTGATCAAGGTGGGGTTCTGTGACGCCTTTGTCTGGTCGTTGAACACAAACGAAGTACGCGAAGTTGCAGCTATGGCGAACTTTTAATCTAAACAAAACCCAAAGTCTAAACGATGCCCTAAGGGCTGTATATATGGAGGAAGAGGGGGGAATTTCGTGGCCCTTGGTGGAGGGGTCCGAAAACAACCCTATCTCTTGTTTCCCCACACATACGGACTCTAAAAATAGCCTATACTTATGTATTTCGAAATTACATGGGCCTGGCCCAATAATAAGGTGACGCAGCACCTAAAATAGCCTCGGGACGAAATTTATGAAGTGGCATCTTGTATATTTCGTCCAAGGCTTCATGCACCCATTATGGTGGCTTCAAAGTCCTGAAATCATCACTTGTAACTCCGTTCTTGTTTCCCTTGCGCATGCCATCATCTCCATGCTTGTTCTTGCTCCAATGTTCATCCTTCTCCAAGCTAGGCCCTTCATTTGTAAGCAAAACAAATGTATCCAATTTAGGCAGCATCATATTCTCATGAACATTAGAATCATTACCAAGAAACGAAAGTACCTGGTAATTTAGTTGGCGTGCACGAGCTGTTTTGAAGAATAATAAGAAAATGTGGGAGGAATGCTTGCCTCATATTGAATTTGCTTATAATCGTTCATTGCATTCTACTACTAAGATGTGCCCTTTTGAAGTTGTGTATGGTTTCCTACCTCGTGCACCTATTGATTTGTTGCCTCTTCCATCTTCGGAGAAGGTTAATTTTGATGCTAAACAACGTGCTGAATTGATTTTAAAAATGCATGAGTTAACTAAGGAAAACATTGAGCGCATGAATGCTAAATATAAACTTGCTGGAGATAAGGGTAGAAAACATGTTGTGTTTGCACCTGGAGATCTTGTTTGGTTACATTTGCGTAAGGATAGATTTCCTGATTTGCGCAAATCAAAGTTAATGCCACGTGCTGATGGTCCCTTTAAGGTGTTAGAGAAAATAAATGATAATGCATATAAACTTGAGCTGCCTGCAGATTTTGGGGTTAGTCCCACTTTTAACATTGCAGATTTGAAGCCTTATTTGGGTGAGGAAGATGAACTTCCGTCGAGGACGACTTCATTTCAAGAAGGGGAGGATGATGAGGACACCAATACAATTGTTACACCCACAGCCCCTGCTGCTATACATACTGGACCAATTACTAGAGCTCGTGCACGCCAACTAAATTACCAGGTACTTCCGTTTCTTGGTAATGATTCTAATGTTCATGAGAATATGATGCTGCCTAAATTGGATACATTTGTTTTGCTTACAAATTAAGGGCCTAGCTTGGAGAAGGATGAACATTGGAGCAAGAACAAGCATGGAGATGATGGCATGCGCAAGGGGAACAAGAACGGAGTTACAAGTGATGATTTCAGGACTTTGAAGCCACCATAATGGGTGCATGAAGCCTTGGACGAAATATACAAGATGCCACTTCATAAATTTCGTCCCGAGGCTATTTTAGGTGCTGCGTCACCTTATTATTGGGCCAGGCCCATGTAATTTCGAAATACATAAGTATAGGCTATTTTTAGAGTCCGTATGTGTGGGGAAACAAGAGATAGGGTTGATTTCGGACCCCTCCACCAAGGGGCACGAAATTCCCCCCTCTTCCTCCATATATACAGCCCTTAGGGCATCGTTTAGACTTTGGGTTTTGTTTAGATTAAAAGTTCGCCATAGCTGCAACTTCGCGTACTTCGTTTGTGTTCAACGACCAGACAAAGGCGTCACAGAACCCCACCTTGATCAATAAAGCTTTCATCTTATATTCGCAATATCCAGATTGCAATCTTAGTTTCTTGCTTGTTCTTCGTTTGCTCGTAGGAAACAGACCCTCGTGGTCAGGTTGATCGTGCTCCGGCGTGGTCAATAACCTCTCGGAGTTGGTTTAGCGATTGCTAAGGCGCGACGTCCTCGCACGTTCGTAGTCGGATCGTCAAAGTCGACTTCCACCAAAGCGAAATCCACCATCTCATCGAAAGACGGGACACCTCCGCCTCTATCACTTTCTCTCTTTTTTTTCTTTGACTTTTTGTTTACTTTTTTTCTCTTTTTTTCCTCTATCTTTTTTTTTCTCTCCCTCCTTCCAAAACAAACTAGATAAGATGCAGATTGGATCAAGCCAAGATGTGAATGATCTCAACTATGATTATTGATAGAGGCAAAGGTGTCCCGTCTTTCGATGAGATGGTGGATTTCGCTTTGGTGGAAGTCGACTTTGACGATCCGACTACGAACGTGCGAGGACGTCGCGCCTTAGCAATCGCTAAACCAACTCCGAGAGGTTATTGACCACGCCGGAGCACGATCAACCTGACCACGAGGGTCTGTTTCCTGCGAGCAAACGAAGAACAAGCAAGAAACTAAGATTGCAATCTGGATATTGCGAATATAAGATGAAAGCTTTATTGATCAAGGTGGGGTTCTGTGACGCCTTTGTCTGGTCGTTGAACACAAATGAAGTACGCGAAGTTGCAGCTATGGCGAACTTTTAATCTAAACAAAACCCAAAGTCTAAACGATGCCCTAAGGGCTGTATATATGGAGGAAGAGGGAGGAATTTCGTGGCCCTTGGTGGAGGGGTCCGAAATCAACCCTATCTCTTGTTTCCCCACACATACGGACTCTAAAAATAGCCTATACTTATGTATTTCGAAATTACATGGGCCTGGCCCAATAATAAGGTGACGCAGCACCTAAAATAGCCTCGGGACGAAATTTATGAAGTGGCATCTTGTATATTTCGTCCAAGGCTTCATGCACCCATTATGGTGGCTTCAAAGTCCTGAAATCATCACTTGTAACTCCGTTCTTGTTCCCCTTGCGCATGCCATCATCTCCATGCTTGTTCTTGCTCCAATGTTCATCCTTCTCCAAGCTAGGCCCTTCATTTGTAAGCAAAACAAATGTATCCAATTTAGGCAGCATCATATTCTCATGAACATTAGAATCATTACCAAGAAACGAAAGTACCTGGTAATTTAGTTGGCGTGCACGAGCTCTAGTAATTGGTCCAGTATGTATAGCAGCAGGGGCTGTGGGTGTAACAATTGTATTGATGTCCTCATCAGAAAGAAAAAGAAAAAAGTGTTAGGGAAAAAAAGAGAGAAGAAAAAAAAACAAAATTCGGATCTATCTAGACTCAATCTCGTAGTTGAATTCAGATTGGAATCTGTTTTGTGGACTGTTCAGTAAAAACAGGTGTATATTCCTCATATGGAGTCCGTTTTGGCTCCGTGAGTACTCAAATTAAAGCTAGCGACGAGCTGCATCTAAATAGTTGCAGAAGCTAGTTCAATATTTGACACCTCAAAATCAACTTCTAAATAAGTCTTTTTGCCCTCCGAAGTTCGTGAACACAGCTTGTTCCAATTTTTCAGGCCATCTTTAGAATTCTTTGACTCCTCATATCACTTCGGAATTGAGTGATTCTTTTTGCATTGGAAAGCTTGAGTTAGTAGAATTCTTTGAAAAAATTTATCAGAAAATTGGCTCAAACTTTTCAAGAGGAAAGTTGGAGAGAGAGTTCTTGTATATCCTGCTTGGCAGTTGTTTTTCATCATTATCTTCACTGCCGTTGTTATCTTTACTTATATCTTGCTGTCCAGAGCTACTTAGTATCCTTCATTGATGCTAGTTGTGCTACGCCGTGACCTCATTAGTGTTGTAGGCTCGCGTCTCTAGTCCGGTCTAGCCTAGGTGATGAGGACATCAATACAATTGTTACACCCACAGCCCCTGTTGCTATACATACTGGACCAATTACTAGAGCTCGTGCACGCCAACTAAATTACCAGGTACTTTCGTTTCTTGGTAATGATTCTAATGTTCATGAGAATATGATGCTGCCTAAATTGGATACATTTGTTTTGCTTACAAATGAAGGGCCTAGCTTGGAGAAGGATGAACATTGGAGCAAGAACAAGCATGGAGATGATGGCATGCGCAAGGGAAACAAGAACGGAGTTACAAGTGATGATTTCAGGACTTTGAAGCCACCATAATGGGTGCATGAAGCCTTGGACGAAATATACAAGACGCCACTTCATAAATTTCGTCCCGAGGCTATTTTAGGTGCTGCGTCACCTTATTATTGGGCCAGGCCCATGTAATTTCGAAATACATAAGTATAGGCTATTTTTAGAGTTCGTATGTGTGGGGAAACAAGAGATAGGGTTGATTTCGGACCCCTCCACCAAGGGCCACGAAATTCCCCCCCCCCTCTTCCTCCATATATACAGCCCTTAAGGCATCGTTTAGACTTTGGGTTTTGTTTAGATTAAAAGTTCGCCATAGCTGCAACTTCGCGTACTTCGTTTGTGTTCAACGACCAGACAAAGGCGTCACAGAACCCCACCTTGATCAATAAAGCTTTCATCTTATATTCGCAATATCCAGATTGCAATCTCAGTTTCTTGCTTGTTCTTCGTTTGCTCGCAGGAAACAGACCCTCGTGGTCAGGTTGATCGTGCTCCGGCGTGGTCAATAACCTCTCGGAGTTGGTTTAGCGATTGCTAAGGCGCGACGTCCTCGCACGTTCGTAGTCGGATCGTCAAAGTCGACTTCCACCAAAGCGAAATCCACCATCTCATCGAAAGACGGGACACCTTTGCCTCTATCAAGTGGTATCAGATTTCCAGGTTGCTCGGTGAGATTTTACAGTTTTTTAGTAGTTTAGATCGAGTCTGTTCTTCATACCTATAGTCCACGAAAAAGCCACAAATAAAAAATTAGGGTTAGTTCATCATATCCGAACCAATCTGAGCCTTGCATAATCTTTTTAGGGTTTTGCTTTGTTGAATTTGCGGTTGCATCGTCGTGTCTAGTTGCTGGTCTTAGAGTCTAGTCTTTTGGAGTTTCGAGTTCTGGTCATAAGTTGTCACGCCGCCGCCGCACCATCATCATCGCCCCTGCCATCTACCACCACCGCACCGAATCCGCATCCATATACCACCACCAATCCGTGTCCATATACCACCACCGATCCATATCCATATACTACCACCGCTACCACCACCGCTGCCATATACCACCACCATATATCCACCACCAATCCGAGTTCTTTGCTTATTAGGTTTGTTTTCGGGATCCATCTAGATTCCGATTCGTGTTTCCTTGCCGGAGTCGGGTAGCCACGCTCCGTTTAGGCCCAAAATTTTTCGAAAACGCATTTTTCGAAAAAATTTCTGGCTATCCTATTTTTAGGTGTTTCTGAGTGTTTTGAGACAGGTGCCATTATAGGAAGTTTTTTTTGACCCGTTTCCAGTTTTTGGGTCCGGGCAGTCGAAAAAAAAAAATTGGTCGAAAAAATTTCGTGCCCATCCTGTCAGTTTGAGCTAGGAAGAGTTTTGAGACACTCGCCATTATAGTGATTTTTCGCAAAAAAAAAAGCAGCGCAAAAAAAAAGAGCGCAAAAAAAAAAGAGCGAAAAAAAATTCAGAGTGTGCTTTTCCCTTGTTTACGTGCCGCGCCGTGATTTTGTTAGTGTTCTAGGCTCGCGTCTCTAGCACAGTCTAGCCTAGGACCAGCACAGTACCGTCGTTGAGCGTTTATTCAACTTTGCATCTCTGAATTGATTATTGCTGACCCTTTTTGCTACCATATTATAAGCCTTCCCAGCTCCACATACATCTACGTCGTGCGTTTGACTCTCCCTGGTAATCGTTCTATCCAAGCTTTGAGAGTTTTTGACTACAACGGTTGCCGATCACCGCCTGCTGCTGGGTAAGAACTGGTAAGAATTTGAGATTTGCTTGACGGATTTGTGACACCCACCACCACCACTTGTTCGTAGTCTGTAGGATCATATTCTTGTGTGTTTCTATTGCTGCTAACCATGCCAGGATCACAAGCCGACGAGATTGACTGGGAGAATTTATCGAACAAGGAGCTTCATGATAAGTTTCAGCAAATGATGACTGAACAGGTGCAAGATGTGCTGAACAATTTTGAAGAGGCCATGGAGAAGATCACTGGCTTTGAGAAGATGTTCGAAACAAAGCTCGATAACAAGTTTAATAAATTGCTCGCGCGTCTTCCACCACCACCACCCGCTGCAGCTAACGCACCTCTCCAACAACAACAACAACAACGATTACCTCCACGTCGCGAAGCAGACCTCCGCCGAGCAAGCCGTGTTCCTCTTGCGTTTGGCCAAACTGTTGGTGCTGCTGTTGATACTTCTGTGGCTCCTGCTGCTGAAGCGGAGGAGGATGATTATGTGGGAGACTATGAGGATGAGGTTGATCAAAATCAACACTACGTGCAGCCACCTGTACCACCACCAGCAGGTCGACCTCAGGTATATATTCGTAATGGTAGGCCTGCACCACCACCTCAGGTACGAGATGATGTCCATATTCCTAAACTGAAATTGAATATTCCACCATTTGAGGGTAGATATGTTCCTGATATATATCTTACTTGGGAGTTAGAAACTGAACAACGATTTACATGTTTACAATATCCTGAGGAGAGACGAGTTGCTGCTGCTGTTTGTGATTTCACTAGTTTTGCATGTGTATGGTGGTCTGAACATTGTAGATTGTATCCTATTCCAACTACTTGGGCTGCTTTGAAAACTGCTATGCGTACGCGTTGGGTTCCACCATATTATCAACGTGAATTGCTTCAAAAATTGCAGCGTTTAAGACAAGGAAAAAATTCTGTAGAAGAATATTATCAGGAATTACAAACTGGCATGATTAGATGTGGTATTGTTGAGGAGAATGAAGCTATGCTTGCACGTTTTCTGGGTGGATTAAATAGAGAGATTCAGACCATTCTAGACTATAAGGAGTATACTAATATCACTCGTTTATTCCATCTTGCTTGTAAAGCTGAACGTGAAGTGCAAGATCGACAAGCATTGGGGCGAACTAACTTTTCTGCAGGCCGACCTTCATCATGGACACCACGTGCATCTTCTACGTCAACTGCACCAGCACCTCCATCCGGTGCCACCTCCAGCCGTGATACAAGAAAACAGGCATAACCACCATTATCTGCCAAGAGCGCACCTGCGGGGCCTACACAGCGTTCTTCTTCTTCCATGGCATCAACAGGGCACACAAGTGATATTATTTGTCGTCGTTGTAAGGGAGGAGGTCATTATGCGAGGGAGTGCAAATCTCCGCGTGTGATGATTGCTACCGCGGATGGTGGATATGAGTCCGCTAGTGACTATGATGAGGAGACATTGGCTCTTATTACACGTGAAGAACATGGTGGAGATGATTCTGATCATGAGACGCAATACATGGCTCCTGAAGACGCTGACATGTATGAATGTTTAGTTGCTCAACGTGTTTTGAGTGTGCAGGTCACACAAGCTGAGCAAAATCAGAGGCACAATTTGTTCCATACCAAGGGAGTTGTGAAGGAACGTTCTGTGCGCGTCATAATAGACGGAGGGAGCTGCAACAACTTGGCTAGCATGGAGATGGTGGAGAAGCTTTCTCTCACCACAAGACCACATCCACATCCTTACTACATCCAATGGTTCAACAACAGCGGCAAGGTTAAGGTAACACGTACTGTTCGTGTGCATTTTAGTATCTCTACATATGCTGATTATGTTGATTGTGATGTGGTACCTATGCAAGCTTGTTCCTTATTACTTGGTAGACCATGGCAATTTGATAAAAATTCTGTACACCATGGTAGAAACAATCACTATACTCTTGTTCATAAGGATAAAAATATTACTTTGCTTCCTATGACTCCTGATTCCATTTTGAAAGATGATATTAATAGAGCTAATAAAGCACAACAGGAGAAGAGTAAGAGTGAAAATCAGATTGTGGCAAAAGAATTTGAGCAACAAATGAAGCCTAATAATAAGCCATCTAGTGTTGCTTCTGAAATTAAATTGAAAAGTGCATGTTTATTTGCCACCAAATCTGATATTGATGAGCTAGATTTCAGCAAATCTGTTTGCTATGCTTTTGTGTGCAAAGAGGCATTATTTTCATTCGAGGACGTGCCTTCCTCTTTGCCTCCTGCTGTCACTAACATTTTGCAGGAGTTCGCTGACGTCTTTCCACAAGACGTGCCACCGGGATTACCGCCTATTCGAGGGATTGAGCATCAAATTGACTTAATTCCCGGTGCTTCACTGCCAAACCGTGCACCATACCGTACCAATCCAGAGGAGACGAAGGAGATTATGCGTCAAGTACAAGAGCTTCTCGACAAAGGTTATATACGCGAATCCCTTAGCCCTTGTGCTGTTCCTATTATTCTAGTGCCGAAAAAGGATGGTACATCACGTATGTGTGTTGATTGTAGAGGCATTAATAATATTACTATTCGTTATCGTCATCCTATTCCTAGGCTAGATGATATGCTTGATGAATTGAGTGGCTCTACAATATTCTCCAAAGTTGATTTGCGTAGTGGATACCATCAAATTCGTATGAAATTGGGAGATGAATGGAAAACATCATTTAAAACTAAGTTTGGATTATATGAGTGGTTAGTCATGCCTTTTGGGTTAACTAATGCACCTAGTACTTTCATGAGATTAATGAACGAAGTTTTACGTGCTTTCATTGGACGATTTGTGGTAGTTTACTTTGATGACATATTGATTTATAGCAGATCTTTGGAAGAACATTTGGAACATTTACGTGCTGTTTTTATTGCTCTACGTGATGTGATAGAGGCAAAGGTGTCCCGTCTTTCGATGAGATGGTGGATTTCGCTTTGGTGGAAGTCGACTTTGACGATCCGACTACGAACGTGCGAGGACGTCGCGCCTTAGCAATCGCTAAACCAACTCCGAGAGGTTATTGACCACGCCGGAGCACGATCAACCTGACCACGAGGGTCTGTTTCCTGCGAGCAAACGAAGAACAAGCAAGAAACTGAGATTGCAATCTGGATATTGCGAATATAAGATGAAAGCTTTATTGATCAAGGTGGGGTTCTGTGACGCCTTTGTCTGGTCGTTGAACACAAACGAAGTACGCGAAGTTGCAGCTATGGCGAACTTTTAATCTAAACAAAACCCAAAGTCTAAACGATGCCCTAAGGACTGTATATATGGAGGAAGAGGGGGGAATTTCGTGGCCCTTGGTGGAGGGGTCCGAAATCAACCTTATCTCTTGTTTCCCCACACATACGGACTCTAAAAATAGCCTATACTGATGTATTTCGAAATTACATGGGCCTGGCCCAATAATAAGGTGACGCAGCACCTAAAATAGCCTCGGGACGAAATTTATGAAGTGGCGTCTTGTATATTTCGTCCAAGGCTTCATGCACCCATTATGGTGGCTTCAAAGTCCTGAAATCATCACTTGTAACTCCGTTCTTGTTTCCCTTGCGCATGCCATCATCTCCATGCTTGTTCTTGCTCCAATGTTCATCCTTCTCCAAGCTAGGCCCTTCATTTGTAAGCAAAACAAATGTATCCAATTTAGGCAGCATCATATTCTCATGAACATTAGAATCATTACCAAGAAACGAAAGTACCTGGTAATTTAGTTGGCGTGCACGAGCTCTAGTAATTGGTCCAGTATGTATAGCAACAAGGGCTGTGGGTGTAACAATTGTATTGATGTCCTCATCATCCTCCCCTTCTTGAAATGAAGTCGTCCTCGACGGAAGTTCATCTTCCTCACCCAAATAAGGCTTCAAATCTGCAATGTTAAAAGTGGGACTAACCCCAAAATCTGCAGGCAGCTCAAGTTTATATGCATTATCATTTATTTTCTCTAACACCTTAAAGGGACCATCAGCACGTGGCATTAACTTTGATTTGCGCAAATCAGGAAATCTATCCTTACGCAAATGTAACCAAACAAGATCTCCAGGTGCAAACACAACATGTTTTCTACCCTTATCTCCAGCAAGTTTATATTTAGCATTCATGCGCTCAATGTTTTCCTTAGTTAACTCATGCATTTTTAAAATCAATTCAGCACGTTGTTTAGCATCAAAATTAACCTTCTCCGAAGATGGAAGAGGCAACAAATCAATAGGTGCACGAGGTAGGAAACCATACACAACTTCAAAAGGGCACATCTTAGTAGTAGAATGCAATGAACGATTATAAGCAAATTCAATATGAGGCAAGCATTCCTCCCACATTTTCTTATTATTCTTCAAAACAGCCCTAAGCATAGTAGACAACGTTCTATTGACTACTTCAGTTTGTCCATCAGTTTGGGGTGACAAGTAGTACTAAAAAGCTGATAGAGGCGGGGTGTCCGGATCTTTCGATGAGATGATAACTATCGATTTGGTGAAGATGACTTTGACGATCCGACTACAAACGTGCACGACGTTGCGCCTTAGCAATCGCTAAACCAACTCCGAGAGGTTATTGACCACGCTGGAGCACAATCAACCTGACCACGAAGGTCTATTCCTGCAAGCAATCGAAGAACAAGCAAGAATATGATAAAAGCAATCTGAATATTGCGAGTATATATGAAGTATTGATAAAGGTGGGGATCCGTAAGCGGTCTTGGTCTGGTCGTTGGACACAAACGAAGTACACGAAGTTGCAATGGCTATCTTTTAACTAAACAAATCCCAAGGAAAAGCTACTAGATGGATCTACTTATATAGGAGCAAGGGGTGGCGGCCAAGGAGGTGGGAGGACGTCCCAAGGCAGCCTAAAACTAAATCTAGGTCGTACAAGGCCAATGGGCCCAAGTGGAGGTGATGTAACACCTTTGGACTTGTAGTTTGACTCGGATTCTGCTGCAGCATCAGATTGTTTCGTCCACAACTCAACGCTCCGGACGAATTTGAAGGTGATTCCAATTGGGTTGGAAAGTGCACGAAATCTAGTTTCCAACAAAAAAAGAATCACCCAATTCGAAGTCCGTATGAAAAACTTGTGTGCGTTTTGAGTCAGGTATGTCTGTGCAGTCCGAATCTGAATCCAGAACGTGAGAGACTTGGACTCTATCTTCTCTTGGGCCAAAAGTGACGTGAGAGAACTTTTTGGACAGCAAATAAACATCTCTTTCTTCCTTATCTTCATATGTGGATTGTACAAATGTCCCATACACCTGCAATTAGACAAAACACAAAAGTGTGTGAAGTATTTTTGTTCTGGATAACATAAATAGATTATTGAATAGTTTGCACTAGAAATCACCTGACAAATATGCATATATGCAATATTTTTGGTCATATCCAAGGTAGTAATGTCCTCATCATATTGAATTTGCTTATAATCGTTCATTGCATTCTACTACTAAGATGTGCCCTTTCGAAGTTGTGTATGGTTTCCTACCTCGTGCACCTATTGATTTGTTGCCTCTTCCATCTTCGGAGAAGGTTAATTTTGATGCTAAACAACGTGCTGAATTGATTTTAAAAATGCATGAGTTAACTAAGGAAAACATTGAGCGCATGAATGCTAAATATAAACTTGCTGGAGATAAGGGTAGAAAACATGTTGTGTTTGCACCTGGAGATCTTGTTTGGTTACATTTGCGTAAGGATAGATTTCCTGATTTGCGCAAATCAAAGTTAATGCCACGTGCTGATGGTCCCTTTAAGGTGTTAGAGAAAATAAATGATAATGCATATAAACTTGAGCTGCCTGCAGATTTTGGGGTTAGTCCCACTTTTAACATTGCAGATTTGAAGCCTTATTTGGGTGAGGAAGATGAACTTCCGTCGAGGACGACTTCATTTCAAGAAGGGGAGGATGATGAGGACATCAATACAATTGTTACACCCACAGCCCTTGTTGCTATACATACTGGACCAATTACTAGAGCTCGTGCACGCCAACTAAATTACCAGGTACTTTCGTTTCTTGGTAATGATTCTAATGTTCATGAGAATATGATGCTGCCTAAATTGGATACATTTGTTTTGCTTACAAATGAAGGGCCTAGCTTGGAGAAGGATGAACATTGGAGCAAGAACAAGCATGGAGATGATGGCATGCGCAAGGGAAACAAGAACGGAGTTACAAGTGATGATTTCAGGACTTTGAAGCCACCATAATGGGTGCATGAAGCCTTGGACGAAATATACAAGACGCCACTTCATAAATTTCGTCCCGAGGCTATTTTAGGTGCTGCGTCACCTTATTATTGGGCCAGGCCCATGTAATTTCGAAATACATCAGTATAGGCTATTTTTAGAGTCCGTATGTGTGGGGAAACAAGAGATAGGGTTGATTTCGGACCCCTCCACCAAGGGCCACGAAATTCCCCCCTCTTCCTCCATATATACAGCCCTTAGGGCATCGTTTAGACTTTGGGTTTTTGTTTAGATTAAAAGTTCGCCATAGCTGCAACTTCGCGTACTTCGTTTGTGTTCAACGACCAGACAAAGGCGTCACAGAACCCCACCTTGATCAATAAAGCTTTCATCTTATATTCGCAATATCCAGATTGCAATCTCAGTTTCTTGCTTGTTCTTCGTTTGCTCGCAGGAAACAGACCCTCGTGGTCAGGTTGATCGTGCTCCGGCGTGGTCAATAACCTCTCGGAGTTGGTTTAGCGATTGCTAAGGCGCGACGTCCTCGCACGTTCGTAGTCGGATCGTCAAAGTCGACTTCCACCAAAGCGAAATCCACCATCTCATCGAAAGACGGGACACCTTTGCCTCTATCACTAGGACCAGCACAGTACTGTCGTTGAGCGTTTATTCAACATTGCATCTTTGAATTGATTATTGCTAAAAAAAATTGCTACCATATATAGCCAACCCAGCTCCACATATTTCTACACCGTGTATACGTACGTTTCCGTGGCAATCACTTTACACAATCTTGAGAGTTACTTGACACCGCTGGTTCGCTGTCACCACCTGCCGCATGGTAAGAACTTGTAAGATATTGATATTTGCTATACTGTGAGCGTTTTACCACCACATCCTAGTAGTTCAGAGGAACATTATTCTCGAATTTTGTTTCTTGTTTCTACTAATCATGACAGGTTCCGGAGATAGAAGTTCTTGGATGACGGACACATCCTCACCATCACAAGAGTTGGGACAACACACACAAGCACATGGTCAGGTTATCTCTTTACCGTCATTTGAGGGTAGATTTAATCCTACTATTTATCTAGCTTGGGAGTTTGAAGTAGAACAAGTTTTTAGTAACCATGACTTTTCTGAACTTGAGCAAGTACGAGCTGCCACTAGAGCATTTACTGGTTTTGCTTCTGTTTGGTGGAGTGTGCATTGTAAGAAAACCATTGATAACCAACCCACAACTTGGAAAGATTTGAAAGATGTAATGATACAACATTTTTTCCCTCCTTACTGTCGTCGTGAATTGCTTCACAAATTTGAACAATTTAAACAAGGCAACAACACTGTTCATGCTTACTACCAAGAGTTCAAATCTTATATGCATCATTGTGACATAGAAGAATCTAAGGATGATACAATGAATAGATTTTTTGGTGGTTTGAACCATGATATTCAGGCAAGATTTCAGTATATTCCTCGTTACATTACTGGTATGTATGTTTGTGCTTGTACCTTTGAGAGACAGATACAGGACGATGCATTGGGTGACTACAACAACTACTATTCCAGTTCGTGCTCACCACCGCCGATTGGTTCCTCCACCATTGCACCTACTAGAGCAGCCCCACCTTGGATTGTGAGCGTGACATCATCTCAAGAGTATGGTGCTTTGTCAACGTCCGTACCTACATCATCTACGTCTTTGCAATAAGGTAACAGTAAAGGTATTGATGATATAACTTCACATGAGAATGATGCATCCCTAGCTAACTTGAATGCATCATGTGTTGAGTTACCTGGTGATCTGAGCCCATCACCTATTTTAGAGAATCTTGATACTATCATGAATGCGTCATGTGATCAAACAACTAAAATACCAACAATTTTGAGTGCACCCATCGAATTAACTGTTGATGCAAAAGAATCAATGTTTAATCATTTTGATATGACCTCTAATCTTGGTGATGATTCTGTGTCGAATGCCTTATTGCATGTTTGCTTATTTAAGCATGTTGTAGCATGTAAATTTGATGCAAGTAAGGTTTATTCACCAATGTTGGGATGGTTTAATGATGAACATTGTCAATCTTTTGAAATAATTAAGAGCTTCACTTATATGTGCAAACTGAGTTGCAATATTTTCATGCCTTCTACTTGTTGTGATAATATTTTGACTTTATATTTTATGAACTATGAAAGTTACTCATGCATACATGTGTCATATGTGCAAAAACAAAGGAAAGTAAAAATGGATGACATATTCATATACAACATGTACACATTGTCTCTTTTGTTAGCCACATTTCAGATTAAGCAACGCCGAGGACGGCTTTGTTTTCAAGAAGGGGAGGATGATGAGGACATGACTACCTTGGATATGACCAAATATATTGCATACATGTATATTTGTGAGGTGATTTCTAATGCAAACTATGCAATAATTTATTTATGTCATCCAGGACAAAAATACTTCACAAACTTTTGTGCCATGTCTAATTGCAGGTGTATGGGACATTTGTACAATACACATATGAAGATAAGGGAGAAAGAGATGTTTACTTGCTGTTCAAAAAGTTCTCTCACGTCACTTTTGGCCCAAGAGAAGATAGAGTCCAAGTCTTTCACGTTATGGATTCAGATTCGGACTGCACAGACATACCTGAATATAAACGCCAACAACTTTTTCATACGGACTTCGAATTGGGTGATTATTTTTTGTTGGAAAGTAGATTTCGTGCTCTTTCCAGCCCAATTGGATTCACCTTCAAATTCGTCCGGAGTGTTGAGTTATGGACGAAACAATCTGACGCTGCACCAGAATCCCAGTCAAACTACAAGTCCAAAGGTGTTACGTCACCTCCACTTGGGCCCATTGGCCTTGTACGACCTAGGGTTAGTTTTAGGCTGCCTTGGGACGTCGTCCCACCTCCTTGGCCGCCACCCCTTGCTCCTATATAAGTAGATCCATCTAGTAGCTTTTCCCTTGGGATTTCTTTAGTTAAAAGTTAGCCATTGCAACTTTGTGTACTTCGTTTGTGTCCAACGACCAGACCAAGACCGCTTACGGATCCCCACCTTTATCAATACTTCATATATACTCGCAATATTCAGATTGCTTTTATCATATTCTTGCTTGTTCTTTATTGCTTGCAGGAATAGACCTTCGTGGTCAGGTTGATTGTGCTCCGGTGTGGTCAATAACCTCTCGAAATTGGTTTAGCGATTGCTAAGGAGCAACGTCGTGCACGTTTGTAGTCGGATCGTCAAAGTCATCTTCACCAAATCGATAGTTATCATCTCATCGAAAGACCGGGGCACCCTCGCCTCTATCATTGGATGTGGTGGTAAGTCGCTCACAGTAGAGAAAAAATCAAAGTCTTACAAGTTCTTACCATGCAGCAGGCGGTGATCGGCAACCAGCAATGTCAAGCAAGTCCAAAAGTTGGGTAAAACAATTGCCAGGTGAACGCATGGATACACGGTATAGAAATATGTGGAGCTGGGTTGGCTTTATATATGAGGAAAAAAATGCTACAACCACATTAGTTCATGCAAGCTAAAAATTCGCTCAAAGTGGTCGAGTGCTGGTCCTAAGCTAGACTGTACTAGAGACGCGAGCCTAAGACACCGACGAAATTCACGCACTGACTCGAACTGGGGATTTTCTTTTACTGAGCACCGGATCAAAGGAATAGGCACACAAAATGGGAAGTGCTAGTAAACCGTGTCACTTTTTTTTATCAGAAAAGTTGCCTTGTTCCACGTGGACCAAACCCTCAACTCTGGCTGATGGAACCATTCATCACTCGTATTCTTCTGCCGATAATATATAGATGCTGCCAACACCACACGTTGGTACAAGTCTCCTTCAACACAACTTTATTTTTCACAGCCACGTACTAGCACAACAAATCGCTACGCTTTTTTTCCTTTCTCCAAAATCCAAACGTGCCCACAAGAATTCTTCAGTCAACAAACTAGGAAAAGCTCAACAATAATGATGCTCTTTGGAAAACCGAACCAAATCCTACCTTTTTTTCTCCTCACTTTCCTTAAACGTGAATAGACTCCAAACGAAACTGTTTTTTTAGCTCCACTTCTGCCAAACGAATCTGCTCTCTTTTCCAAAAAAACAATCAGCCCTCTTTTTTTAATGGCTCCAAAGAGTTGACGTGGAGTACTACTCCAAAATTCTGCACTTTAATTATTATTTTTGCAATAAATCTCCACGGATCTGATTCTCAAAACCACTAATCCGGTCTTTCCAAACGAACTCACTTTTTTTCGCTGGTCTATCCAAAATATCTCTTCTTTCCAAAGTCCAGTGTGACAAACTAGGAAACAAATAATATTTTTTAGAATGATATTGGCAGCCAAACCAGATCTCAATCTCTTCAAACCAATTCTCCCCGCAATGCTTTCCGTATATTTCTCTCCGGGAAAACTGCACAAGGAAAGTAACGAACAGAATCTTTTCCCAACAAGGGAACCCTTGATTTGCATGCAGATTTATTTTGAAATTACCTCCTTCCAAAATAAAAAAAACTTAGGACGTACAATTACTTTCCAAACTCTCTCTTGCCTTTTTTTCTCTTTCCAAACACACAAATCGGCTAGCACTTTTTTTACTTGGTTTCCAAAAACGTGAATGGCAAGGATTCCAAACCAAACAACCTATTTTTTTTTGCTATTTTTCTCTTCAAAGAAAACGCCCAGACTTGGAAACCTCCAACCGAAAACAGATCTGCACGTGTATTTATTTTAAATCGATGCAAACCTGCCAAACATAGAAAGATGCACTGATGGCTTTCCTTTTAACTTCAACCGTTCACACAAATATATTATTTCCCTTCCTTCTTGATCTCCAAAAACGCAGCAGCACCTGCCTCTTTTGTTGCGGCCAATCCCGTCTTTCCTTATATCTCTTTCCAATCAAGTACTACAGCCAATATACGGATTAATTAATGCCAAAGCAAACCGACCAGCCCTTGGCCTTTTTTTGTTGGGTCACAACGTCCCAAGTAGTACACCTCACGGTTTCCAACAAAAACAATCCTAGTACAGATTCGGCCAAACCCTTTTTTTTACCCTTTTTCTACTGTGATCTCAACTTCCAAATATGGATGCACAACCGATCAGGAAATTTTCATTGTCTCTCTCTCCATCATGAACCAAAGGACGAGGATGGCAACAAACGACGAAAGTGACTAGATGGTGATGATGGCGGTGAACAAAAGAGTGGCAGCGGATGATGACAATGAAGTTGATGAGGACATGACTACCTTGGATATATCCACAAATATTGCATATATGCATATTTGTCAGGTGATTTCTAGTGCAAACTATTCAATAATCTATTTATGTTATCCAGAACAAAAATACTTCACACACTTTTGTGTTTTGTCTAATTGCAGGTGTATGGGACATTTGTACAATCCACATATGAAGATAAGGAAGAAAGAGATGTTTATTTGCTGTCCAAAAAGTTCTCTCACGTCACTTTTGGCCCAAGAGAAGATAGAGTCCAAGTCTCTCACGTTCTGGATTCAGATTCGGACTGCACAGACATACCTGACTCAAAACGCACACAAGTTTTTCATACGGACTCCGAATTGGGTGATTCTTTTTTTCTTGGAAACTAGATTTCGTGCACTTTCCAACACAATTGGAATCACCTTCAAATTCGTCCGGGGCGTTGAGTTGTGGACGAAACAATCTGATGCTGCAGCAGAATCCGAGTCAAACTACAAGTCCAAAGGTGTTACATCACCTCCACTTGGGCCCATTGGCCTTGTACGACCTAGATTTAGTTTTAGGCTGCCTTGGGACGTCCTCCCACCTCCTTGGCCGCCACTCCTTGCTCCTATATAAGTAGATCCATCTAGTAGCTTTTCCTTGGGATTTGTTTAGTTAAAAGTTAGCCAACGCAACTTCGTGTACTTCGTTTGTGTCCAACGACCAGACCAAGACCGCTTTCGGATCCCCACCTTTATCAATACTTCATACATATTTGCAATATTCAGATTGCTTTTATCATATTCTTGCTCGTTCTTCGATTGCTTGCAGGAATAGACCTTCGTGGTCAGGTTGATCGTGCACCGGCGTGGTCAATAACCTCTAGAGATTGGTTTAGCGATTGCTAAGGCGCCACGTCGTGCATGTTTGTAGTCGGATCGTCAAAGTCGTCTCCACCAAATCGATAGTTACCATCTCATCGAAAGATCGGGACACCCCCGCCTCTATCAAGTGGTATCAGTTTTCAGGTTGCTCGGTGAGAATTTCCAGTTTTCCTAGATTAGATTTATTTTCTTACCTATTGTCCAAGAAAAAGCCACAAAAAAGAGTTAGATCTATTCATCCTTGGTCCAAGCCAGTCTGAGCCTTTGCAATTTTCTTTTCATTGCTTGCATAGTTGAATTATCGGTTGCATCATCGTGTCGAGTTGCTGGTCTTAGTGTCTAGTTCGTTTAGAGTTTCGAGTTCTGTTCACATTAGTCACGCCACCGCTGCATCATTATCTCTTCCGCTGTCCACCACCCATCCATCAATTTCCACCACGTGCTACCCATCATTCATTGTCATAATAATAGTTGAGATCGTTCACATCTTCACTTGATCCAATCTGCATCTTATCTAGTTTGTTTTGGAAAGAGGGAGAAAAAAAGAGAGAAAAAAAACAAGAGAAAAAAAGGAGAAAAAAAAAGTCAGAGAAAAAAAAGGAGAGAAAGAAAAAAAGTGTGAGGAAAAAAAAAGAGAGAAGAAAAAAAAACAAAAAAATCGGCACAAACTTTTTCAGAGGAAAGTTGGAGACAAAGTTGTTGATATATCCTGCTTGGCTGTTGTTTCACCTCATTATCTTTACTGCCGTTGTGATCTTCATTTATATCTTGCTGTCCAGAGCTACTTAGTGTCCTTCATTGATGCTAGTTGTGCTACGACGTGACCTCATTAGTGTTCTAGGCTCGCGTCTCTAGTTCGGTCGAGCCTAGGACCAGCACAGTACCGTCGTTGAGCGTTTATTCAACATTGCATCTTTGAATTGATTATTGCTAATCTTTTGCTACCATATATAGCCAACCCAGCTCCACATATTTCTACACCGTGTATACGTACGCTCCCCTGGCAATCTCTTTACTCAATATTCGGAGTTACTTGACACCGCTGGTTGCCGATCACCGCCTGCTGCATGGTAAGAACTTGTAAGACATTGATATTTGCTTTACTGTGAGCGTTTTACCACCACATCCTAGTAGTTATAGGAACATTATTTTTGGGTTTTGTTTCTTGTTCTACTAATCATGACAGGATCCAGAGTCAATTCATGGGCTTTGTCGATCGCGGGGGACGTGCCACCACCTTTGCAAATACCACAACCGTCACGAGAGGTGCACAAACATCCAAGTGCACATGATCAGGTTAATGTATCTATACCACCATTTAATGGCCGTTTTAAACCTGCTTTATATATTGAATGGGAGTTCGACATAAAAAATATATTTGCTTCCCATAATTTCGATGAACATAAAAAGGTTAAGGTTGCGGTTGGTTCTTTCACTGGTTATGCTTTGGTTTGGTGGAGTGAATATTGTCGGTTACACCCTGATTATATACCTACTACTTGGGATAATTTGAAACTTGCCATGCGACATACGTTCGTCCCTGCTTATTATACTCGTGACATGATTAAGAAGTTGCAACACTTAAAACAAGGTAGTGAAACTGTAACAAAATATTATGATGATTTACAAACTACCTTGTTGCATTCCTCTTTAGAAGAAAGTGAAGATGATTTTATGGATAGATTTTGGGGAGGATTAAACCGTGATATTCAAGAGATAATAATTCATGAAGAGTGTTATCCTATGGACCATTTGTTTCATCTTGCTTGCAAAGCTGAACAGGAAATAAAACGACGTGTTGGCCACGAGGAGAACAAGCGCATGGTGCACATTCCAAGAGTTGATATGATTGTTCCTTCAACTACTAGGCATACTATGACAACCACATCCGTTGTTGTCAGGACTACATCATCTCCACCATGTGACACATCGCCCCCGAGAGTGGCTACATCATCTGAGTTGATCATAAGAGGTAATGACAAAGGTACTGATCTTCTATCTCTACATGAGGATGATGAATGCCTTGTCAATTTGAATGCACCATCTGATGAGCTACCCACTACTTTGATCACACCACCTATTTTAGAGGACTATGTTGATAATTTGACTTTGCCATGTGATCAAACAACTGAAATACCAATAATTTTGAGTGCACCCATTGAATTAACTATTGATGCAAAAGAACCAATGTTTAATCATTTTGATATGACCTCTAATCTTGGTGATGATTCTGTGTTGAATGACTTATTGCATGTTTGCTTATTTAAGCATGTTGTAGCATGTAAATTTGATGCAAGTAAGGTTTATTCACCAATGATGGGATGGTTTAATGATGAACATTGTCAATCTTTTGAAATGAATAAGAGCTTCACTTATATGTGCAAACTGAGTTGCAATATTTTCATGCCTTCTACTTCTTGTGCTAATTTTTTGGCTTTAGATTTTATGAACTATGCAAGTTACTCATCTATTCATGTGTCATATATGCAAAAATCAAGGGAAGTAAAAATGGATGACATATACATATACAACATGTACACCTTGTCTCTTTTGTTAGCCACATTTCAGATTAAGCAACGCCGAGGACGGCTTTATTTTCAAGAAGGGGAGGATGATGAGGACATGACTACCTTGGATATGACCAAAAATATTGCATATATGCATATTTGTCAGGTGATTTCTAGTGCAAACTATTCAATAATCTATTTATGTTATCCAGAACAAAACTACTTCACACACTTTTGTGTTTTGTCTAAGTGCAGGTGTATGGGACATTTGTACAATCCACATATGAAGATAAGGAAGAAAGAGATGTTTATTTGCTGTCCAAAAAGTTCTCTCACGTCACTTTTGGCCCAAGAGAAGATAGAGTCCAAGTCTCTCACGTTCTGGATTCAGATTCGGACTGCACAGACACACCTGACTCAAAACGCACACAAGTTTTTCATACGGACTCCGAATTGGGTGATTTTTTTTGTTGGAAACTAGATTTCATGCACTTTCCAACCCAATTGGAATCACCTTCAAATTCGTCCGGAGCGTTGAGTTGTGGATGAAACAATCTGATGCTGCAGCAGAATCCGAGTCAAACTACAAGTCCAAAGGTGTTACATCACCTCCACTTGGGCCCATTGGCCTTGTACGACCTAGATTTAGTTTTAGGCTGCCTTGGGACGTCCTCCCACCTCCTTGGCCGCCACCCCTTGCTCCTATATAAGTAGATCCATCTAGTAGCTTTTCCTTGGGATTTGTTTAGTTAAAAGTTAGCCATTGCAACTTCGTGTACTTCGTTTGTGTCCAACGACCAGACCAAGACCGCTTACGGATCCCCACCATTATCAATACTTCATATATATTCGCAATATTCAGATTGCTTTATCATATTCTTGCTCGTTCTTCGATTGCTTGCAGGAATAGACCTTCGTGGTCAGGCTGACCGTGCTTCCAGCATCGTCAGTAACCTCTCGGAGTTGGTTTAGCGATTGCTAAGGCGCAACGTCGTGCACGTTTGTAGTCGGATCGTCAAAGTCGTCTCCACCAAATCGATAGTTATCATCTCATCGAAAGATCGGGACACCCTCGCCTCTATCATTGTAGCATGTAAATTTGATGCAAGTAAGGTTTATTCGCCAATGTTGGGATGGTTTAATGATGAACATTGTCAATCTTTTGAAATGAATAAGAGCTTCACTTATATGTGCAAACTGAGTTGCAATATTTTCATGCCTCCTACTTCTTGTGCTAATTTTTTGGCTTTAGATTTTATGAACTATGCAAGTTACTCATCTATTCATGTGTCATATATGCAAAAATCAAGGGAAGTAAAAATGGATGACATATACATATACAACATATACACCTTGTCTCTTTTGTTAGCCACATTTCAGATTAAGCAACGCCGAGGACGGCTTTATTTTCAAGAAGGGGAGGATGATGAGGACATGACTACCTTGGATATGACCAAAAATATTGCATATATGCATATTTGTCAGGTGATTTCTAGTGCAAACTATTCAATAATCTATTTATGTTATCCAGAACAAAAATACTTCACACACTTTTGTGTTTTGTCTAATTGCAGGTGTATGGGACATTTGTACAATCCACATATGAAGATAAGGAAGAAAGAGATGTTTATTTGCTGTCCAAAAAGTTCTCTCACGTCACTTTTGGCCCAAGAAAAGATAGAGTCCAAGTCTCTCACGTTCTGGATTCAGATTCGGACTGCACAGACACACCTGACTCAAAACGCACACAAGTTTTTCATACGGACTCCGAATTGGGTGATTCGTTTTTTGTTGGAAACTAGATTTCGTGCACTTTCCAACCCAATTGGAATCACCTTCAAATTCGTCCAGAGCGTTGAGTTGTGGACGAAACAATCTGATGCTGCAGCAGAATCCGAGTCAAACTACAAGTCCAAAGGTGTTACATCACCTCCACTTGGGCCCATTGGCCTTGTACGACCTAGATTTAGTTTTAGGCTGCCTTGGGACGTCCTCCCACCTCCTTGGCCGCCACCCCTTGCTCCTATATAAGTAGATCCATCTAGTAGCTTTTGCTTGGGATTTGTTTAGTTAAAAGTTAGCCAACGCAACTTCGTGTACTTCGTTTGTGTCCAACGACCAGACCAAGACCGCTTTCGGATCCCCACCTTTATCAATACTTCATACATATTTGCAATATTCAGATTGCTTTTATCATATTCTTGCTCGTTCTTCGATTGCTTGCAGGAATAGACCTTCGTGGTCAGGCTGATCGTGCACCGGCGTGGTCAATAACCTCTGGAGATTGGTTTAGCGATTGCTAAGGCGCCACGTCGTGCACGTTTGTAGTCGGATCGTCAAAATCGTCTCCACCAAATCGATAGTTACCATCTCATCGAAAGATCGGGACACCCCCGCCTCTATCAGAAGTGGATGATGGTGTATGTGGATGCAGCGTGAACAAAAGTGCTCAGAACTCAAAACTCTAAAAGACTAGACCTAAACCGGCAACTCGACACACGATGCAACCGAAAATTCAACAATGCAAAAACAAAATGATAATAGCGAAAGGCTCAGACTGTCTGGGGCATGGATGAACTGATCTAACTCTTTTTTGGTTTTTCGTGGACTGTAGGTATGAATGACAGATGCGATCTAAACTATGAAAACCTGTAAAACCTCACCGAGCAACCTAAAAACTGATATCACTTGATAGAGGCGGAGGTGTCCCGATCTTTCGATGAGATGATAACTATCGATTTGGTGGAGACGACTTTGACGATCCGAGTACAAATGTGCACGAAGTTGCGCCTTAGCAATCGCTAAACCAACTCCGATAGGTTATTGACCACACCGGTGCACGATCAACCTGACCACGAAGGTCTATTCCTGCAAGCAATCGAAGAACAAGCAAGAATATGATTAAAGCAATCTGAATATTGCGAATGTGGATGAAGTATTGATAGAAGTGGGATTTCATAAGCGGTCTTGGTCTAGTTGTTGGACACAAACAAAGTACGCGAAGTTGCAGCGATGGCTAACTTTTAACGAAATAAAACCCCAGTCTAAACGATGCATTAAGGGCTATATTTATAGGGAAAACAGAGGGGATTTCGTCCACCCTAGGCAAGGTGGGACTAAAACACCTCCTAAGTCGTTTCCCCTACAATATGGACTCTAAAAATAGATTACATGGGCCTGGCCCAAAATAAGGTGGCGCGACACCAATAATAAGCTATGGACGAAATTTATGAAAGGTCATCATGTATATTTCGTCCATCGTCTTGTATGTCATCATGGTGGCTTCAATGTCCGGAAATCTCCACTTGAACCTCGGTTCTTGTTCTCTTCGCACGCACCTTCATCTCCATCCTTGATGATGCTCCAATGTTCATCCTTCTTGTCCGTGCTAGGCCCTTCAATTGTAAGCAACACAAATGTATCTAAGTTAGACAGCATCATATTCTCATGAACACTAGAAAGATTACCAAGAAACGGAAGTACGTGATAATTTAATAGGCGTATGCGAGCTCTAGCAATTGTTCCAAGATGTAAAACAACAGGGAATATGGGTGTAACTGTGGTAGCCATGTCCTCATCATCCTCCCCTTCTTGAAAACAAAGCCATCCTCGTCGTTGCTTAGTCTGAAATGTGGCTAACAAAAGAGACAAGGTGTACATGTTGTATATGTATATGTCATCCATTTTTACTGATCTTAGTTGGGGTACATATGACATGGTTAGACAAGAGCACCCTACAAAAGTCATGAAATATAAAGCCAATATATTATCACAAGAAGTCAAAGACATGGAAATATTGCAACTCAGTTTGCACATATAAGTGAAGCTCTTATTCATATCAAAAGATTGACAATGCTTATCATTAAACCATCCCAACATTGATGAACCATCACCAAGATTAGAGGTCATATCAAAATGATTAAACATTGACACAATTATTTTCAAACATATTTGATCCAAATATGATTTAGTCCCTGATTCACATGATTCTTTTGCATCAATAGTTAATTCAATGAGTTCACTCAAAATTGTTTGATCACATGGCAAAGTCAAATCATCAACATAGTCCTCTAAAATAACTGGTGTGATCAAAGTAGTGGCTAGCTCATCGCATGGTGCATCTAAATTGACAAGGCAAGCATCATACTCATGTGGAGGTGGATACCGAGGGGATTTCATCCACCCTAGGCAAGGTGGGACTAAAACACCTCCTAAGTCGTTTCCCCTACAATATGGACTCTAAAAATATATTACATGGGCCTGGCCCAAAATAAGGTGGTTCAACACCAATAATAAGCTATGGACGAAATTTATGAAAGGCCATCATGTATATTTCGTCCATCGTCTTGTATGTCATCATGGTGGCTTCAAAGTCCAGAAATCTCCACTTGAACCTCGGTTCTTGTTCTCTTCGCGCGCACCTTCATCTCCGTGCTTGATGATGCTCCAATGTTCATCCTTCTTGTCCATGCTAGGCCCTTCTATTGCAAGCAACACAAATGTATCTAAGTTAGGCAGCATCATATTCTCATGAACACTAGAAAGATTACCAAGAAACAAAAGTACCTGATAGTTTAATTGGCGTATGCGAGCTCTAGCAATTGTTCCAAGATGTAAAACAGCAATGAATATGGGTGTAACTGCGGTAGCCATGTCCTCATCAAGTACTTGGCGTACTTGAGGTCATCTTGCACTTGACGTTCGGCTTTGGTAGCTTGATGCACGAGCTCAATGAGGTTGGAGTAGGGTTGGAAGTCGGCAATCTTCTTGATGGGATGATTGAGTCCATTCAAGAAACGTGCCATAGTTTGCTCATCATCTTCCGTGACATTGGCTCGAATCATGGCTATCTCCATTTCCTTGTTGTATTCTTCAACACTATTTGTTCCTTGCTTGAGGAGTTGGAGCTTCTTGAAGAGATCGCGGTTGTAGTAGGTGGGCACAAAACATGCTCACATGACATCCTTCATTTGAGCTCAAGTGGTGATAGGTCGTTCACCTCTTGCTTCTCGGTGCTCAAGGACTTGTTCCCACCATATGAGCACATAGTGTTGGAACTCAAGGGATGTCATAGCAATCTTTTTCTCTTCCTCATAGTTGTGCAAACGAAAGATTTTGTCGACCTTCAATGCCCATGAGAGGTACTCTTCGGGATCATTGCTTCCATGGAACTTGGTCATGGTAAGCTTTAGCTTGCCATAGCGTTGCTCTTCATTGTATTGTTGGCGAGGGTGATGATGTCGCCCTTGACGTGGAGGATAATCAACCTCATGTTGCTCTTGGCGTGGAGGAAGTCCATTGTTTTCTTGCTCATGTTGAACTTGAGGTTGTGGAGGAGCTTGTCGAGCTTGTGGAGGAGCTTGTCGAGCTTGTGGAGGAACTTGTCGATCTTGAAGAGGAGCTTGAGGAACTTGACGTTGCACTCTTGGTTGGTAGTTCCGCTCTTGGATTTCTTCTCGAAGTGCTTCCCCTTGATTGCATCGATCGCGAGTGCGGTTAGCGATGGCTCGACTTGATTCTTGAAGGGCACGTTGCGCCTCAAGAACTTGTGCTTCACGTTATTGTTTTTGAAGACACTGAGCCTCGGCGTCTTTTTCCTCTTGATGTAGAAGCGCTCGTTCTTCCTCTTGGCGATGTTGACGTTGTCGTTCTTGAGCTTGTGCAAAAGCAACTTGGTGTGGTTGAGGACGAAGTACTTGCTCGTCGACTTGCTCTTGTGAATGCTTGTCGTGTAGAGGATTGCGAGATGCATGACAGTCTTGACGCGCAGCTTGTCGAAGAGTGTTCAATGTCGGTGTACTTGAGCCGGAGAAGGTTTCGTCGGAGTGTCGACTTGAGCGGCTCCGTCTTGAGCATGAAGAAGTTGAAGGAGGATGGTTCACTAACAAGGCGCGGATCTCGTCCATTCTTGCATTGTTCTCTTGCTTGTGAGCGTCGAGCTTGTTGTCGAAGTAGTCCTTTGTACGTTGCTCGGAGAGTCGCAAGTCGGTGGCGAGGTTGTCGATGTGGTCGGTCATCTCTTGTTGCTCTTGATGTAACACTCGTTGTGCACCAAAGAGGTGGCTCTTGGTGACGAATGATGACATGTTGTCGTCTTGCTCGATGAAGAGTGGGTAGGTAGAAGTACTTGGCCTATCCATCATTCCAAGCAATAATATGAGTAGGAGAAGGAGAAGAACTTATAACAAATGTACCTTGACCGATGTTGACGATGAATCAAGTTCACTGAAATGCGGACAATGAAATAGCACTATTGGTACCAATTCTTGTCGGTTCTCACACCTACACAAATAAAAGCTTATAGTGGAGCTTGGTTAGGATGGTGGCGCAAAATTTGATGCAATTGTAAGTGAGCTTCAATAATGTTGGAAAAGATTCACAAATTTGCAAATGCAACAAGTAGACCAAGCAAGTAGTTGTACACGGAAACACACACGCAAATAGATAAGTGGGATTGTGCAAACCAAAACTGAGCCAAAATGTGGAGTCCACGAAAATGCTCTTGTTGCACAATACACGAGAGACGCTAGCACGATTGCACAATAGGCAGATACTTGACTTGTGCGCAACCTACTAGGCAAAAATGCAACGACCTCTATCCCAAGTATGCTATATGTATGGTATTTCGCTGAAATGATCCAAGATGATCGGATATGACAATCTTAATGTAGTATGATGCTATGGTTCTTGTTTATAAGCTCTTTGCTTATCTTTCCCTCTTTGCTTAAAAGCTTGGTTGGCTCTTTCACTTTTGAGCTCTTTTCTCATGCAAAACTTCCCGAACCAAGATAGCAATTGTGTATGCGATGAGAACTTTGTGACACAAAAGAGGATGCCAAGATATGCACCATTATGGTATGGTATGTATGCTATGGAGTATGATCACTAATGTGCACAAGTCACGTTGCCTGCAATACTCAATGGCTAGTCTCGATGGGTAAGCTACGCAAATGTAAGGCCATGTGGTTATCAATGCAATTGCAAGGTGATGAGGACATCAATACCATTGTTACACCCACAGCCCCTGCTGCTATACATACTGGACCAATAACTAGAGCTCGCACACGCCAACTAAATTACCAGGTACTTTCGTTTCTTGGTAATGATTCTAATGTTCATGAGAATATGATGCTGCCTAAATTGGATACATTTGTTTTGCTTACAAATGAACGGCCTAGCTTGGAGAAGGATGAATATTGGAGCAAGAATAAGCATGGAGATGACGGCATGCGCAAGGGGAACGAGAACAGAGTTACAAGTGATGATTTTAGGGCTTTGAAGCCACCATAACGAGTGCATGAAGCTTTGGACGAAATATACAAGATGTCACTTCAGAAATTTCGTCCAGAGGCTATTCTAGATGTTGCGTCACCTTTTTATTGGGCCAGGCCCATGTAATTTCGAAATACATAAGTATAGGCTATTTTTAGAGTCCGTATGTGTGGGGAAACAAGAGATAGGGTTGGTTTCGGACCCCTCCACCAAGGGACACGAAATTCCCCCCTCTTCCTCCTTATATACAACCCTTAGGGCACCGTTTAGACTTTGGGTTTTGTTTAGATTAAAAGTTCGCCATAGCTGCAACTTCGTGTACTTCGTTTGTGTTCAATGGCCAGACCAGGACGTCACAGAACCCCACCTTCATTAATAAAGCTTTCCTCTTATATTCGCAATATCCAGATTGCAATCTCATTTTCTTGCTTGTTCTTCGTTTGCCCGCAGGAAACAGACCCTCGTGGTCAGGTTGATCGTGCTCCGGCATGGTCAATAACCCTCGGAACTTGGATTAGCGATTGCGAAAGCACGACATCTCACACGTTCGTAGTCGGATCGTCAAGGGAGGCTCCCACAGAAAACGATAGCCACCATCTCATTGAAACATCGGGACACCTTTGCCTCTATCAAGGGGTACCAGATTTTTCAGGTTGCTCGGTGAGATTTTACAGTTTTTCGTAGTTTAGATCGAGTCTGTTCTTCAAACCTATAGTCCATGAAAAAGCCACAAAAAAATTAGGGTTAGTTAATCATGTCCGAACCAGTCTGAGCCTTTGCATAGTCTTTTCAGTATTTTGCTTTGTTGAATTTGCGGTTGCATCGTTGTGTCAAGTTGCTGGTCTTAGTGTCTAGTCATTTAGAGTTTCGAGTTCTGTTCACAAGCTGTCACGTCGCCACCACATCATCATCACCGCTGCCATATACCACCATCATCGTCACCGCTGCCATATACCACCATTGTCTTCACCGCTGCCATATAGCACATATTCACCACCATCATTGATAGAGGCAAAGGTGTCCCGTCTTTCGATGAGATGATGGATATCGCTTTGGTGGCAGTCGACTTTGACGATCCGACTACGAACGTGCGAGGACGTCGCGCCTTAGCAATCGCTAAACCAACTCCGAGAGGTTATTGACCACGCCGGAGCACGATCAACCTAACCACGAGGGTCTGTTTCCTGCGAGCAAACGAAGAACAAGCAAGAAACTGAGATTGCAATCTGGATATTGCGAATATAAGATGAAAGCTTTATTGATCAAGGTGGGGTTTTGTGACGCCTTTGTCTGGTCGTTGAACACAAACGAAGTATGCGAAGTTGCAGCTATGGCGAACTTTTAATCTAAACAAAACCCAAGGAAAAAGCTACTAGATGGATCTACTTATATAGGAGCAAGGGGTGGCGAACAAGGAGGTGGGAGGACGTCCGAAGGCAGCCTAAAACTATCCCTAGGTCGTACAAGGCTCATGGGCCCAAGTGGAGGTGATGCAACACCTTTGGGCTTGTAGTTTGACTCGGATTCTGCTACAACGTCAGATTGTTTCATCCGTAACTCAACGCTCCGGACGAATTTGAAGGTGAATCCAATTGGGTTGGAAAGAGCACGAAATCTAGTATCCAGGAAAAAAAGAATCACCCAATTCGGAGTCTGTATGAAAAAGTTGTTGGCGTTTTGAGTCAGGTATGTCTGTGCAGTCCGAATCTGAATCCACAACGTGAGAGACTTGGACTCTATCTTCTCTTGGCCCAAAAGTGACGTGAGAGGACTTTTTGAACACAACCTAAACTTCTCCTTTTCCCTTATCTTCATATGTGGATTATACAAATGTCTCATACACCTGCAATTAGAAAACACAAAAGTGTGTGAAGTATTTTTGTTCTGGATAACATAAATAGATTATTGAATAGCTTGCATTAGAAATCACCTGACAAATATGCATGTATGCAATATTTTTGGTCGTATCCAAGGTAGTCATGTCCTCATCAATCATGATAAACCAAGTCCAACTCCATCAGAGATTCGCCACCAGTCCATGTTCCGCCGCCCTACATATATCCGCCACAAGTCCGAGTTTCCACCAGATTCATCTCTGCCACCAGTCCTAGTCCGAGTCCAGTATTTGTTGGTTTGTTTTCGATTTCCAAATCACGCCATATTTCGAGTTGTGACCAAGTCGGCCTTCCCAACATCAGTGCCACCCGTACAAGAAAAATCGTTCCAGTTTAAAAAAAAATTATTTTGAACCATGTCTGGAAAATTCTGGCTAGGCAATTATTAGACCATTTGTAGACTTTTTCGAAAAAAATTTGTTGCGGAGCAAAAAAAAGTGCAAAAAAGTGAAAAAGAGAAAATCAGAGTGTGCTCCTTCCTTGATTACGTGTCGCGCCATGATTTTGTTAGTGTTCCAGGCTCGCGTCTCTAGCACGGTCTAGCCGAGGACCAGCATAGTACCGTCATTGAGCGTTTATTTAATTTTGGATCTCTGAATTGATTATTGTTGACCCTTTTTGCTACCATATTATAAGCCTTCCCAGCTCCACATACGTCTAAATCATGTGTTTGAGACCGCCTCGCCATCGCTCTATCCAAGCTTTGAGAGTTTTGACTACAACAGTTGCCGATCACCACCTGCTGCTGGGTAAGAACTGGTAAGACTTTTAGATTCGCTTGAAGGATTTGTGACACACCACCATCACCACCACTTCCTAGTAGTCTGTAGGATCATAGTCTTGTCTGTTTCTATTGTTGCTAACTATGGCAGGAACACAAGCCGACGAGATTAAGTGGGAGAGCATGACGAACAAGGAGCTTCATGATAAGTTTCATCAAATGTTGGGTCAACAGGTGGAAGACGTGATGGTCAGCTTTAGAAAGGCAATGGAGAAGATGGATGACATTGAGAAGTCAATTGACACCAAGTTGGACGCCAAGTTTGATGAATTACTCAAACGTCTCCCACAACCAGCTCTACGCCGCGATACAGTAGGGCGATCACATCGTGTTCCTGTTGAGCCAGGACAAAATTCTGGTGCCGCTGCTACTGCTGTTGGTGCTTCTATAGCTCCTGCTGCTACTGCAGAGGTGGAGGACTATTACGAAGATGAGGTTGATCAAAATCAGAACTACGTGTAGCCACCAGCACCACCTGATGAGGACATCAATACCATTGTTACACCCACAGGCCCTGCTGCTATACATACTGGACCAATTACTAGAGCTCGCGCACGCCAACTAAATTACCAGGTACTTTCGTTTCTTGGTAATGATTCTAATGTTCATGAGAATATGATGCTGCCTAAATTGGATACATTTGTTTTGCTTACAAATGAAGGGCCTAGCTTGGAGAAGGATGAACATTGGAGCAAGAACAAGCATGGAGATGATGGCATGCGCAAGGGGAACAAGAACGGAGTTACAAGTGATGATTTCAGGACTTTGAAGCCACCATAATGGGTGTATGAAGCCTTGGACGAAATATACAAGATGCCACCTCATAAATTTCGTCCCGAGGCTATTTTAGGTGCTGCGTCACCTTATTATTGGGCCAGGCCCATGTAATTTCGAAATACATAAGTATAGGCTATTTTTAGAGTCCGTATGTGTGGGGAAACAAGAGATAGGGTTGATTTCGGACCCCTCCACCAAGGGCCACGAAATTTCCCCCCTCTTCCTCCATATATACAGCCCTTAGAGCATCGTTTAGACCTTGGGTTTTGTTTAGATTAAAAGTTCGCCATAGCTGCAACTTCGCGTACTTCGTTTGTGTTCAACGACCAGACAAAGGCGTCACAGAACCCCACCTTGATCAATAAAGCTTTCATCTTATATTCGCAATATCCAGATTGCAATCTCAGTTTCTTGCTTGTTCTTTGTTTGCTCGCAGGAAACAGACCCTCGTGGTCAGGTTGATCGTGCTCCGGCGTGGTCAATAACCTCTCGGAGTTGGTTTAGCGATTGCTAAGGCGCGACGTCCTCGCACGTTCGTAGTCGGATCGTCAAAGTCGACTTCCACAAAAGCGAAATCCATCATCTCATCGAAAGACGGGACACCTCCGCCTCTATCAAGTGGTATCAGATTTCCAGGTTGCTCGGTGAGATTTTACAGTTTTTCGTAGTTTAGATCGAGTCTGTTCTTCATACCTACAGTCCACGAAAAAGCCACAAAAAAATTTAGGGTTAGTTCATCATATCCGAACCAATCTGAGCCTTTGCATAATCTTTTTAGGGTTTTGCTTTGTTGAATTTGCGGTTGCATCGTCGTGTCTAGTTGCTGGTCTTAGAGTCTAGTCTTTTAGAGTTTCGAGTTCTGGTCATAAGTTGTCACGCCGCCGCCGCACCATCATCATCGCCCCTGCCATCTACCACCACCGCTTATCCGCCACCGCTCCGAATCCGTATCCATATACCACCACCGATCCATATCCATATACTACCACCGCTACCACCACCGCTGCCATATACCACCACCAATCCGAGTTCCTTGCATATTAGGTTTGTTTTCGAGATCCATCTAGATTCCGATTCGTGTTTCCTTGCCGGAGTAGGTTTCGGAAAAAAAAAAAGTCGGGTAGCCACGCTCCATTTAGGCCCAAAATTTTTCGAAAACGCATTTTTCGAAAAATTTTCTGGCTATCCTATTTTTAGGTGTTTCTGAGTGTTTTGAGACAGGTGCCATTATAGGAAGTTTTTTTTGACCTGTTTCCAGTTTTTGGGTCCGGGCAGTCGAAAAAACAAAAAAAAATTTGTCGAAAAAAAATTTTCGTGCCCATCCTGTCAGTTTGACCTAGGAAGAGTTTTGAGACACTCGCCATTATAGTGATTTTTCACAAAAAAAGCAGCGCAAAAAAAAAGAGCGCAAAAAAAAGAGCGAATTTTTTTTCAGAGTGTGTTTTTCCCTTGTTTACGTGCCGCGCCGTGATTTTGTTGGTGTTCTAGGCTCGCGTCTCTAGCACAGTCTAGCCTAGGACCAGCACAGTACCGTCGTTGAGCGTTTATTCAACTTTGCATCTCTGAATTGATTATTGCTGACCCTTTTTGCTACCATACTATAAGCCTTCCCAGCTCCACATACATCTACGTCGTGTGTTTGACTCTCCCTGGTAATCGCTCTATCCAAGCTTTGAGAGTTTTTGACTACAACGGTTGCCGATCACCGCCTGCTGCTGGGTAAGAACTGGTAAGAATTTGAGATTTGCTTGATGGATTTGTGATACACCACCACCACTTCTTAGTAGTCTGTAGGATCATATTCTTGTGTGTTTCTATTGCTGCTAACCATGCCAGGATCACAAGCCGACGAGATTGACTTGGAGAACTTATCGAACAAGGAGCTTCATGATAAGTTTCAGCAAATGATGACTGAACAGGTGCAAGATGTGCTGAACAATTTTGAAGAGGCTATGGAGAAGATTACTGGCCTTGAGAAGACGTTCGAAACAAAGCTCGATAACAGATTTAATGAACTACTTGCACGTCTTCCACCACCGGCTGCACCTGTCGCACCTCTGCAACAACAACAACTACGCCCCCTTCCGAATCAGTATGGACGAGCACAGCGTGTTCCTATTGAGCGAGGACAAAATTCTGGTGCCGCTGCTACTGCTGTTGGTGCTTCTTTGGCTCCTGCTACTGCTCCTGCTGGTACCCAGGAGGATGATGAGTATGCGGGCGATTATGAGGATGAGGTTGATCAAAATCAGATCTACGAGCAGTCACCAGCACCACCACCAGCAGGTCGACCTCAGGTATATATTCGTAATGGTAGGCCTGCACCACCACCTCAGGTACGCGATGATGTCCATATTCCTAAACTGAAATTGAATATTCCACCATCTGAGGGTAGATATGTTCCTGATATATATCTTACTTGGGAGTTAGAAACTGAACAACGATTTACATGTTTACAATATCCTGAGGAGAGACGAGTTGCTGCTGCCGTTTGTGCTTTCACTAGTTTTGCATGTGTATGGTGGTCTGAACATTGTAGATTATATCCTATTCCAACTACTTGGGCTGCTTTGAAAACTGCTATGCGTACGCGTTGGGTTCCACCATATTATCAACGTGAATTGCTTCAAAAATTGCAGCGTTTAAGACAAGGGAAAAATTCTGTAGAAGAATATTATCAGGAATTACAAACTGGCATGATTAGATGTGGTATTGTTGAGGAGAATGAAGCTATGCTTGCACGTTTTCTGGGTGGATTAAATAGAGAGATTCAGACCATTCTAGACTATAAGGAGTATACTAATATCACTCGTTTATTCCATCTTGCTTGTTAAGCTGAACGTGAAGTGCAGGATCGACAAGCATTGGGGCGAACTAACTTTTCTGCAGGCCGACCTTCATCATGGACACCACGTGCATCTTCTACTTCAACTGCACCAGCACCTCCATCCGGTGCCACCTCCAGCCGTGATACAAGAAAACAGGAACAACCACCATTATCTGCCAAGAGCGCACCTGCGGGGCCTGCACAGCGTTCTTCTTCTTCCATGGCATCAACAGGGCACACAAGTGATATTATTTGTCGTCGTTGTAAGGGAGGAGGTCATTATGCGAGAGAATGCAAATCTCCGCGTGTGATGATTGCTACCGCGGATGGTGGATATGAGTCCGCTAGTGACTATGATGAGGAGACTTTGGCTCTTATTACACGTGAAGAACATGGTGGAGATGATTCTGATCATGAGACGCAATACATGGCTCCTGAAGACGCTGACAGGTATGAATGTTTAGTTGCTCAACGTGTTTTGAGTGTGCAGGTGACACAAGCTGAGCAAAATCAGAGGCACAATTTGTTCCATACCAAGGGAGTTGTGAAGGAACGTTCTGTGCGCGTCATAATAGACGGAGGGAGCTGCAACAACTTGGCTAGCATGGAGATGGTGGAGAAGCTTTCTCTCACCACAAGACCACATCCACATCCTTACTACATCCAATGGTTCAACAACAGCGGCAAGGTTAAGGTAACACGTACTGTTCGTGTGCATTTTAGTATCTCTACATATGCTGATTATGTTGATTGTGATGTGGTACCTATGCAAGCATGTTCCTTATTACTTGGTAGACCATGGCAATTTGATAAAAATTCTGTACACCATGGTAGAAACAATCACTATACTCTTGTTCATAAGGATAAAAATATTACTTTGCTTCCTATGACTCCTGATTCCATTTTGAAAGATGATATTAATAGAGCTAATAAATTAAAACAGGAGAAGAATAAGAGTGAAAATCAGATTGTGGCAAAAGAATTTGAGCAACAAATGAAGCCTAATAATAAACCATCTAGTGTTGCTTCTGAAATTAAATTGAAAAGTGCATGTTTATTTGCCACCAAATCTGATATTGATGAGCTAGATTTCAGCAAATCTGTTTGCTATGCTTTTGTGTGCAAAGAGGCATTATTTTCATTCGAGGACGTGCCTTCCTCTTTGCCTCCTGCTGTCACTAACATTTTGCAGGAGTTCGCTGACGTCTTTCCACAAGACGTGCCACCGGGATTACCGCCTATTCGAGGGATTGAGCATCAGATTGACTTAATTCCCGGTGCTTCACTGCCAAACCGTGCACCATACTGTACCAATCCAGAGGAGACGAAGGAGATTATGTGTCAAGTACAAGAGCTTCTCGACAAAGGTTATATACGCGAATCCCTTAGTCCTTGTGTTGTTCCTATTATTCTAGTGCCGAAAAAGGATGGTACATCACGTATGTGTGTTGATTGTAGAGGCATTAATAATATTACTATTCGTTATCGTCATCCTATTCCTAGGCTAGATGATATGCTTGATGAATTGAGTGGCTCTACAATATTCTCCAAAGTTGATTTGCGTAGTGGATACCATCAAATTCGTATGAAATTGGGGGATGAATGGAAAACAACATTTAAAACTAAGTTTGGATTATATGAGTGGTTAGTCATGCCTTTTGGGTTAACTAATGCGCCTAGTACTTTCATGAGACTAATGAACGAAGTTTTACGTGCTTTCATTGGACGATTTGTGGTAGTCTATTTTGATGATATACTGATTTATAGCAGATCTTTGGAAGAACATTTGGAACATTTACGTGCTGTTTTTATTGCTCTACGTGATGCACGTTTGTTTGGTAACCTTGGGAAGTGCACCTTTTGCACCGACCGAGTATCTTTTCTTGGCTATGTTGTTACTCCACAGGGAATTGAAGTTGACAAAGCCAAGATTGAAGCTATTGAGAGTTGGCCGCAGCCCAAAACAGTCACACAAGTGAGGAGTTTTCTTGGCCTCGCTGGATTCTATAGGCGTTTTGTGAGAGATTTCAACACCATTGCTGCACCTCTCAACGAGCTTACAAAGAAGGATGTTGATGAGGACATCAATACAATTGTTACACCCACAGCCCCTGCTGCTATACATACTGGACCAATTACTAGAGCTCGTGCACGCCAACTAAATTACCAGGTACTTTCGTTTCTTGGTAATGATTCTAATGTTCATGAGAATATGATGCTGCCTAAATTGGATACATTTGTTTTGCTTACAAATGAAGGGCCTAGCTTGGAGAAGGATGAACATTGGAGCAAGAACAAGCATGGAGATGATGGCATGCGCAAGGGGAACAAGAACGGAGTTACAAGTGATGATTTCAGGACTTTGAAGCCACCATAATGGGTGCATGAAGCCTTGGACGAAATATACAAGATGCCACTTCATAAATTTCGTCCCGAGGCTATTTTAGTTGCTGCGTCACCTTATTATTGGGCCAGGCCCATGTAATTTCGAAATACATAAGTATAGGCTATTTTTAGAGTCCGTATGTGTGGGGAAACAAGAGATAGGGTTGATTTCGGACTCCTCCACCAAGGGCCACGAAATTCCCCCCTCTTCCTCCATATATACAGCCCTTAGGGCATCGTTTAGACTTTGGGTTTTGTTTAGATTAAAAGTTCGCCATAGCTGCAACTTCGCGTACTTCGTTTGTGTTCAACGACCAGACAAAGGCGTCACAGAACCCCACCTTGATCAATAAAGCTTTCATCTTATATTCGCAATATCCAGATTGCAATCTTAGTTTCTTGCTTGTTCTTCGTTTGCTCGCAGGAAACAGACCCTCGTGGTCAGGTTGATCGTGCTCCGGCATGGTCAATAACCTCTCGGAGTTGGTTTAGCGATTGCTAAGGCGCGACGTCCTCGCACGTTCGTAGTCGGATCGTCAAAGTCGACTTCCACCAAAGCGAAATCCACCATCTCATCGAAAGACGGGACACCTTTGCCTCTATCAGGTTTACCTCGAACAAAGAATATTTGTTGTCGTGGATAGATTCTCGAAAATGGCACACTTTATACCATGTCATAAAAGCGATGATGCTGTTAATGTTGCTGATTTGTTCTTTCGTGAAATTATTCGCTTGCATGGTGTGCCAAATACTATTGTTTCAGATCGTGATACTAAATTTCTTAGCCACTTTTGGAGATGTTTATGGGCTAAGTTGGGGACTAAACTGCTTTCTAGTACTACTTGTCACCCCCAAACTGATGGACAAACTGAAGTAGTCAATAGAACGTTGTCTACTATGCTTAGGGCTGTTTTGAAGAATAATAAGAAAATGTGGGAGGAATGCTTGCCTCATATTGAATTTGCTTATAATCGTTCATTGCATTCTACTACTAAGATGTGCCCTTTTGAAGTTGTGTATGGTTTCCTACCTCGTGCACCTATTGATTTGTTGGCTCTTCCATCTTCGGAGAAGGTTAATTTTGATGCTAAACAACGTGCTGAATTGATTTTAAAAATGCATGAGTTAACTAAGGAAAACATTGAGCGTATGAATGCTAAATATAAACTTGCTAGAGATAAGGGTAGAAAACATGTTGTGTTTGCACCTGGAGATCTTGTTTGGTTACAATTGCGTAAGGATAGATTTCCTGATTTGCGCAAATCAAAGTTAATGCCACGTGCTGATGGTCCCTTTAAGGTGTTAGAGAAAATAAATGATAATGCATATAAACTTGAGCTGCCTGCAGATTTTGGGGTTAGTCCCACTTTTAACATTGCAGATTTGAAGCCTTATTTGGGTGAGGAAGATGAACTTCCGTCGAGGACGACTTCATTTCAAGAAGGGGAGGATGATGAGGACATCAATACAATTGTTACACCCACAGCCCCTGCTGCTATACATACTGGACCAATTACTAGAGCTCGTGCACGCCAACTAAATTACCAGGTACTTTCGTTTCTTGGTAATGATTCTAATGTTCATGAGAATATGATGCTGCCTAAATTGGATACATTTGTTTTGCTTACAAATGAAGGGCCTAGCTTGGAGAAGGATGAACATTGGAGCAAGAACAAGCATGGAGATGATGGCATGCGCAAGGGGAACAAGAACGGAGTTACAAATGATGATTTCAAGACTTTGAAGCCACCATAATGGGTGCATGAAGCCTTGGACGAAATATACAAGATGCCACTTCATATATTTCGTCCCGAGGCTATTTTAGGTGCTGCGTCACCTTATTATTGGGCCAGGCCCATGTAATTTCGAAATACATAAGTATAGGCTATTTTTAGAGTCCGTATGTGTGGGGAAACAAGAGATAGGGTTGATTTCGGACCCCTCCACCAAGGGCCACGAAATTCCCTCCTCTTCCTCCATATATACAGCCCCTAGGGCACCGTTTAGACTTTGGGTGATGAGGACATGACTACCTTGGATATGACCAAAAATATTGCGTATATGCATATTTGTCAGGTGATTTCTAGTGCAAACTATTCAATAATCTATTTATGTTATCCAGAACAAAAATACTTCACACACTTTTGTGTTTTGTCTAATTGCAGGTGTATGGGACATTTGTACAATCCACATATGAAGATAAGGAAGAAAGAGATGTTTATTTGCTGTCCAAAAAGTTCTCTCACGTCACTTTTGGCCCAAGAGAAGATAGAGTCCAAGTCTCTCACGTTCTGGATTCAGATTCGGACTGCACAGACACACCTGACTCAAAACGCACACAAGTTTTTCATACGGACTCCGAATTGGGTGATTCGTTTTTTGTTGGAAAATAGATTTCGTGCACTTTCCAACCCAATTGGAATCACCTTCAAATTCGTCTGGAGCGTTGAGTTGTGGACGAAACAATCTGATGCTGCAGCAGAATCCGAGTCAAACTACAAGTCTAAAGGTGTTACATCACCTCCACTTGGGCCCATTGGCCTTGTACGACCTAGATTTAGTTTTAGGCTGCCTTGGGTCGTCCTCCCACCTCCTTGGCCGTCACCCCTTGCTCCTATATAAGTAGATCCATCTAGTAGCTTTTCGTTGGGATTTGTTTAGTTAAAAGTTAGCCAACGCAACTTCGTGTACTTCGTTTGTGTCCAACGACCAGACCAAGACCACTTTCGGATCCCCACCTTTATCAATACTTCATACATATTTGCAATATTCAGATTGCTTTTATCATATTCTTGCTCGTTCTTCGATTGCTTGCAGGAATAGACCTTCGTGGTCAGGCTGACCGTGCTTCCAGCATCGTCAGTAACCTCAGGAGATTGGTTTAGCGATTGCTAAGGCGCAACGTCGTGCACGTTTGTAGTCGGATCGTCAAAGTCGTCTCCACCAAATTGATAGTTATCATCTCATCGAAAGATCGGGACCCTCGCCTCTATCAAGTGGTATCAGTTTTCAGGTTGCTCAGTGAGAATTTCCAGTTTTTCCTAGATTAGATTTATTTTCTTACCTATTGTCCAAGAAAAAGCCACAAAACAAAAGTTAGATCTATTCATCCTTTGTCCTAGCCAGACTGAGCCTTTGCAATTTTCTTTTCATTGTTTGCATTATTGAATTGTCGGTTGCATCGCCGTGTCGAGTTGCTGGTCTTAGTGTCTAGTTCCTTTAGAGTTTTGAGTTCTGTTCACATTAGTCATGCAGCCGCTGCATCATTATCCCATCCGCTGTCCACCATCCCACCATAATCAATACTTCATACATATTCGCGATATTCAGATTGCTTTTATCATATTCTTGCTTGTTCTTCGATTGCTTGCAGGAATAGACCTTCGTGGTCAGGTTGATCGTGCTCCGCCGTGGTCAATAACCTCTCGGAGTTGGTTTAGCGATTGCTAAGGCACAACGTCGTTGCACGTTTGTAGTCGGATCGTCAAAGTCGTCTCCACCAAATCGATAGTTATCATCTCATCGAAAGATAGTTATCATAGCATATTTGTTGTCGTGGATAGATTCTCGAAAATGGCACACTTTATACCATGTCATAAAAGCGATGATGCTGTTAATGTTGCTGATTTGTTCTTTCATGAAATTATTCGCTTGCATGGTGTGCCAAATACTATTGTTTCAGATCGTGATACTAAATTTCTTAGCCACTTTTGGAGATGTTTATGGGCTAAGTTGGGGACTAAACTGCTTTTTAGTACTACTTGTCACCCCCAAACTGATGGACAAACTGAAGTAGTCAATAGAACGTTGTCTACTATGCTTAGGGCTGTTTTGAAGAATAATAAGAAAATGTGGGAGGAATGCTTGCCTCATATTGAATTTGCTTATAATCGTTCATTGCATTCTACTACTAAGATGTGCCCTTTTGAAGTTGTGTATGGTTTCCTACCTCGTGCACCTATTGATTTGTTGCCTCTTCCATCTTCGGAGAAGGTTAATTTTGATGCTAAAGAACGTGCTGAATTGATTTTAAAAATGCATGAGTTAACTAAGGAAAACATTGAGCGTATGAATGCTAAATATAAACTTGCTGGAGATAAGGGTAGAAAACATGCTGTGTTTGCACCTGGAGATCTTGTTTGGTTACATTTGCGTAAGGATAGATTTCCTGATTTGCGCAAATCAAAGCTAATGCCACGTGCTGCTGGTCCCTTTAAGGTGTTGGAGAAAGTAAATGATAATGCATATAAACTTGAGCTGCCTGCAGATTTTGGGGTTAGTCCCACTTTTAACATTGCAGATTTGAAGCCTTATTTGGGTGAGGAAGATGAGCTTCCGTCGAGGACGACTTCATTTCAAGAAGGGGAGGATGATGAGGACATCAATACTATTGTTACACCCACAGCCCCTACTGCTAGATATACTGGACCAATTACTAGAGCTCGCGCACGCCAATTAAATTATCAGGTACTTTCGTTTCTTGGTAATGATTCTAATGTTCATGAGAATATGATGCTGCCTAAATTGGATACATTTGTTTTGCTTACAAATGAAGGGCCTAGCTTGGAGAAGGATGAACATTGGAGCAAGAACAAGCATGGAGATGATGCCATGCGCAAGGGGAACAAGAACGGAGTTACAAGTGATGATTTCAGGACTTTGAAGCCACCATAATGGGTGCATGAAGCCATGGACGAAATATACAAGATGCCACTTCATAAATTTCGTCCCGAGGCTATTATAGGTGCTGCGTCACCTTTTTATTGGGCCAGGCCCATGTAATTTCGAAATACATAAGTATAGGCTATTTTTAGAGTCCGTATGTGTGGGGAAACAAGAGATAGGGTTGATTTCGGACCCCTCCACCAAGGGCCACGAAATTCCCCCTCTCTTCCTCCATATATACAGCCCTTAGGGCACCGCTTAGACTTTGGGTTTTGTTTAGATTAAAAGTTCGCCATAGCTGCAACTTCGCGTACTTCGTTTGTGTTCAACGACCAGACAAAGGCGTCATAGAACCCCACCTTGATCAATAAAGCTTTCATCTTATATTCGCAATATCCAGATTGCAATCTTAGTTTCTTGCTTGTTCTTCGTTTGCTCGCAGGAAACAGACCCTCGTGGTCAGGTTGATCGTGCTCCGGCGTGGTCAATAACCTCTCGGAGTTGGTTTAGCGATTGCTAAGGCGCGACGTACTCGCACGTTCGTAGTCGGATCGTCAAAGTCGACTTCCACCAAAGCGATATCCATCATCTCATCGAAAGACGGGACACCTTTGCCTCTATCACAAGAGCTTCTCGACAAAGGTTATATACGCGAATCCCTTAGTCCTTGTGTTGTTCCTATTATTCTAGTGCCGAAAAAGGATGGTACATCACGTATGTGTGTTGATTGTAGAGGCATTAATAATATTACTATTCGTTATCGTCATCCTATTCCTAGGCTAGATGATATGCTTGATGAATTGAGTGGCTCTACAATATTCTCCAAAGTTGATTTGCGTAGTGGCTACCATCAAATTCGTATGAAATTGGGAGATGAATGGAAAACAGCATTTAAAACTAAGTTTGGATTATATGAGTGGTTAGTCATGCCTTTTGGGTTAACTAATGCACCTAGTACTTTCATGAGATTAATGAACGAAGGTTTACGTGCTTTCATTGGACGATTTGTGGTAGTTTACTTTGATGACATATTGATTTATAACAGATCTTTGGAAGAACATTTGGAACATTTACGTGCTGTTTTTATTGCTCTACGTGATGCACGTTTGTTTGGTAACCTTGGGAAGTGCACCTTTTGCACCGACCGAGTATCTTTTCTTGGCTATGTTGTTACTCCACAGGGAATTGAAGTTGATAAAGCCAAGATTGAAGCTATTGAGAGTTGGCCGCAGCCCAAAACGGTCACACAAGTCAGGAGTTTTCTTGGCCTCACTGGATTCTATAGGCGTTTTGTGAGAGATTTCAGCACCATTGCTGCACCTCTCAATGAGCTTACAAAGAAAGATGTGCCTTTTCTTTGGGGTACCGCACAGGAAGAAGCCTTCACGGTATTGAAAGATAAGTTGACACATGCTCCTTTACTCCAACTTCCTGATTTTAATAAGACTTTTGAGCTTGAATGTGATGCTAGTGGAATTGGATTAGGAGGTGTGTTATTACAAGATGGCAAACCTGTTGCATACTTTTCTGAAAAATTGAGTGGCCCTAGTCTGAATTATTCTACTTATGATAAAGAATTATATGCTCTTGTTCGGACTTTAGAAACATGGCAACATTATTTATGGCCCAAAGAATTTGTTATACATTCTGATCATGAATCTTTGAAACATATTAAAAGTCAAGCTAAACTGAATCGTAGACATGCTAAATGGGTTGAATTCATTGAGACTTTCCCTTATGTCATTAAACACAAGAAGGGAAAAGAAAATGTAATTGCTGATGCATTGTCTCGTCGCTATACTATGCTTTCACAACTTGACTTCAAAATATTTGGTTTGGAGACCATCAAAGATCAATATGTGCATGATGCTGATTTTAAAGATGTAATGCAGAATTGTAAAGAAGGAAGAATGTGGAACAAGTTTGTCGTTAACGATGGATTTGTGTTTCGTGCTAACAAGCTATGCATTCCAGCTAGCTCCGTTCGTCTTTTGTTGTTGCAGGAGGCGCATGGAGGAGGATTAATGGGACACTTTGGCGTGAAGAAGACGGAGGACGTACTTGCTACACATTTCTTTTGGCCAAAGATGAGACGGGATGTTGAGCGTTTTATTGCTCGATGCACTACATGTCAAAAAGCTAAGTCACGACTCAATCCTCATGGTTTATATATGCCTTTGCCTGTACCTAGTGTTCCTTGGGAGGATATATCTATGGACTTTGTTTTAGGTTTACCTCGAACAAATGATAAAGGCAAAGGTGTCCCGTCTTTCGATGAGATGATGGATACCGCTTTGGTGGAAGTCGACTTTGACGATCCGACTACGAACGTGCGAGGACGTCGCGCCTTAGCAATCGCTAAACCAACTCCGAGAGGTTATTGACCACGCCGGAGCACGATCAACCTGACCACGAGGGTCTGTTTCCTGCGAGCAAACGAAGAACAAGCAAGAAACTGAGATTGCAATCTGGATATTGCGAATATAAGATGAAAGCTTTATTGATCAAGGTGGGGTTCTGTGACGCCTTTGTCTGGTCGTTGAACACAAACGAAGTACGCGAAGTTGCAGCTATGGCGAACTTTTAATCTAAACAAAACCCAAGGTCTAAACGATGCCCTAAGGGCTGTATATATGGAGGAAGAGGGGGTGGATTTCGTGGCCCTTGGTGGAGGGGTCCGAAATCAACCCTATCTCTTGTTTCCCCACACATACGGACTCTAAAAATAGCCTATACTTATGTATTTCGAAATTACATGGGCCTGGCCCAATAATAAGGTGACGCAGCACCTAAAATAGCCTCGGGACGAACTTTATGAAGTGGCATCTTGTATATTTCGTCCAAGGCTTCATGCACACATTATGGTGGCTTCAAAGTCCTGAAATCATCACTTGTAACTCCGTTCTTGTTCCCCTTGCGCATGCCATCATCTCCATGCTTGTTCTTGCTCCAATGTTCATCCTTCTCCAAGCTAGGCCCTTCATTTGTAAGCAAAACAAATGTATCCAATTTAGGCAGCATCATATTCTCATGAACATTAGAATCATTACCAAGAAACGGAAGTACCTGATAATTTAGTTGGCGTGCACGAGCTCTAGTAATTGGTCCAGTATGTATAGCAGCAGGGGCTGTGGGTGTAACAATTGTATTGATGTCCTCATCACATTGGTTCTTTTGCATCAATAGTTAATTCAATGGGTGCACTCAAAATTGTTGGTATTTCAGTTGTTTGATCACATGGCAAAGTCAAATTATCAACGTAGTCCTCTAAAATAGGTGGTGTGATCAAAGTAGTGGGTAGCTCATCAGATGGTGCATTCAAATTGACAAGGCATTCATCATTCTCATGTAGAGATGGAAGATCAGTACCTTTGTCATTACCTCTTATGATCAACTCAGATGATGTAGCCACTCTCGGGGGCGATGTGTCACATGGTGGAGGTGATGTAGTCCTGACAACAACGGATGTGGTTGTCATAGTATGCCTAGTAGTTGAAGGAACAATCATATCAACTCTTGGAATGTGCACCGTGCGCTTGTTCTCCTCGTGGCCAACACGTCGTTTTATTTCCTGTTCAGCTTTGCAAGCAAGATGAAACAAATGGTCCATAGGATAACACTCTTCATGAATTAGTATCTCTTGATTATCATGGTTTAATCCTCCCCAAAATCTATCCATAAAATCATCTTCACTTTCTTCTAAAGAGGAATACAACAAGGTAGTTTGTAAATCATCATAATATTTTGTTACAGTTTCACTACCTTGTTTTAAGTGTTGCAACTTCTTAATCATCTCACGAGTATAATAAGCAGGGACGAAAGTATGTCGCATGGCAAGTTTCAAATCATCCCAAGTAGTAGGTATATAATCAGGGTGTAACCGACAATATTCACTCCACCAAACCAAAGCATAACCAGTGAAAGAACCAACCGCAACCTTAACCTTTTTATGTTCATTGAAATTATGGGAAGCAAATATATTTTTTATGTCGAACTCCCATTCAATATATAAAGCAGGTTTAAAATGGCCATTAAATGGTGGTATAGATACATTAACCTGATCATGTGCATTTGGATGTTTGTGCACCTCTCGTGACGGTTGTGGTATTTGCAAAGGTGGTGGCACGTCTCCCGCGATCGACAAAGCCCATGAATTGACTCTGGATCCTGTCATGATTAGTAGAACAAGAAACAAAACCCAAAAATAATGTTCCTATAACTACTAGGATGTGGTGGTAAAACGCTCACACTAAAGCAAATATCAATGTCTTACAAGTTCTTACCATGCAGCAGGCGGTGATCGGCAACCAGCGGTGTCAAGTAACTCCGAATATTGAGTAAAGCGATTGCCAGGGGAGCGTACGTATACACGGTGTAGAAATATGTGGAGCTGGGTTGGCTATATATGGTAGCAAAAGATTAGCAATAATCAATTCAAAGATGCAATGTTGAATAAACGCTCAACGACGGTACTGTGCTGGTCCTAGGCTAGACCGGACTAGAGACGCGAGCCTAGAACACTAATGAGGTCACGGCGTAGCACAACTAGCATCAATGAAGGATACTAAGTAGCTCTTGACAGCAAGATATAAGTGAAGATCACAACGGCAGTGAAGATAATGATGAAAAACAACTGCCAAGCAGGATATACAACAACTCTCGAGTGTCCCGATAGAGGCGGGGGTGTCCCGATCTTTCGGTGAGATGATAACTATCGAGTTGGTGGAGACGACTTTGACGATCCGACTACAAACGTGCACGACGTTGCGCCTTAGCAATCGCTAAACCAATCTCCTGAGGTTACTGACGATGCCGGAAGCACGGTCAGCCTGACCACGAAGGTCTATTCCTGCAAGCAATCGAAGAACGAGCAAGAATATGATAAAGCAATCTGAATATTGCAAATATATATGAGGTATTGATAATGGTGGGGATGTGTAAGCGGTCTTGGTCTGGTCGTTGGACACAAACGAAGTACACGAAGTTGCAATGGCTAACTTTTAACTAAACAAATCCCAAGGAAAAGCTACTAGATGGATCTACTTATATAGGAGCAAGGGGTGGCGGCCAAGGAGGTGGGAGGACGTCCCAAGGCAGCCTAAAACTAAATCTAGGTCGTACAAGGCCAATGGGCCCAAGTGGAGGTGATGTAACACCTTTGGACTTGTAGTTTGAGTCGGATTCTGCTGCAGCATCAGATTGTTTCGTCCACAACTCAACGCTCCGGACGAATTTGAAGGTGATTCCAATTGGGTTGGAAAGTGAACGAAATCTAGTTTCCAACAAAAAAAGAATCACCCAATTCGGAGTCCGTATGAAAAACTTGTGTGCGTTTTGAGTCAGGTATGTCTGTGCAGTCCGAATCTGAATCCAGAACGTGAGAGACTTGGACTCTATCTTCTCTTGGGCCAAAAGTGACGTGAGAGAACTTTTTGGACAGCAAATAAACATCTCTTTCTTCCTTATCTTCATATGTGGATTGTACAAATGTCCCATACACCTGCAATTAGACAAAACACAAAAGTGTGTGAAGTATTTTTGTTCTGGATAACATAAATAGATTATTGAATAGTTTGCACTAGAAATCACCTGACAAATATGCATATATGCAATATTTTTGGTCATATCCAAGGTAGTCATGTTCTCATCACCACCTATTTTAGAGGACTACGTTGATAATTTGACTTTGCCATGTGATCAAACAACTAAAATACCAACAATTTTGAGTGCACCCATTGAATTAACTATTGATGCAAAAGAACCAATGTTTAATCATTTTGATATGACCTCTAATCTTGGTGATGATTCTGTGTTGAATGACTTATTGCATGTTTGCTTATTTAAGCATGTTGTAGCATGTAAATTTGATGCAAGTAAGGTTTATTCACCAATGTTGGGATGGTTTAATGATGAACATTGTCAATCTTTTGAAATGAATAAGAGCTTCACTTATATGTGCAAACTGAGTTGCAATATTTTCATGCCTTCTACTTCTTGTGCTAATTTTTTGGCTTTAGATTTCATGAACTATGCAAGTTACTCATCTATTCATGTGTCATATATGCAAAAATCAAGGGAAGTAAAAATGGATGACATATACATATACAACATGTACACCTTGTCTCTTTTGTTAGCCACATTTCAGATTAAGCAACGCCGAGGACGGCTTTATTTTCAAGAAGGGGAGGATGATGAGGACATGACTACCTTGGATATGACCAAAAATATTGCGTATATGCATATTTGTCAGGTGATTTCTAGTGCAAACTATTCAATAATCTATTTATGTTATCCAGAACAAAAATACTTCACACACTTTTGTGTTTTGTCTAATTGCAGGTGTATGGGACATTTGTACAATCCACATATGAAGATAAGGAAGAAAGAGATGTTTATTTGCTGTCCAAAAAGTTCTCTCACGTCACTTTTGGCCCAAGAGAAGATAGAGTCCAAGTCTCTCACGTTCTGGATTCAGATTCGGACTGCACAGACACACCTGACTCAAAACGCACACAAGTTTTTCATACGGACTCCGAATTGGGTGATTCGTTTTTTGTTGGAAACTAGATTTCGTGAACTTTCCAACCCAATTGGAATCACCTTCAAATTCTTCCGGAGCGTTGAGTTGTGGACGACACAATCTGATGCTGCAGCAGAATCCGAGTCAAACTACAAGTCCAAAGGTGTTACATCACCTCCACTTGGGCCCATTGGCCTTGTACGACCTAGATTTAGTTTTAGGCTGCCTTGGGACGTACTCCCACCTCCTTGGCCGCCACCCCTTGCTCCTATATAAGTAGATCCATCTAGTAGCTTTTCCTTGGGATTTGTTTAGTTAAAAGTTAGCCAGTGCAACTTCGTGTACTTCGTTTGTGTCCAACGAGCAGACCAAGACCGCTTACGGATCCCCACCATTATCAATACTTCATATATATTTGCAATATTCAGATTGCTTTATCATATTCTTGCTCGTTCTTCGAGTGCTTGCAGGAATAGACCTTCGTGGTCAGGCTGACCGTGCTTCCAGCATCGTCAGTAACCTCAGGAGATTGGTTTAGCGATTGCTAAGGCGCAACGTCGTGCACGTTTGTAGTCGGATCGTCAAAGTCGTCTCCTCCAAATCGATAGTTATCATCTCATCGAAACATCGGGACCCTCGCCTCTATCAAGTGGTATCAGTTTTCAGGTTGCTCGGTGAGAATTTCCAGTTTTTCCTAGATTAGATTTATTTTCTTACCTATTGTCTAAGAAAAAGCCACAAAACAAAAGTTAGATCTGTTCATCCTTTATCCAAGCCAGTCTGAGCCTTTGCAATTTTCTATTCATTGCTTGCATAGTTGAATTATCGGTTGCATCGTCGTGTCAGTTGCTGGTCTTAGTGTCTAGTTCCTTTAGAGTTTCGAGTTCTGTTCACATTAGTCACGCCGCCGCTGCATCATTATCCCTTCCGCCGTCCACCATCCCATCTATTAATTTCCACCATGTGCTACGCACTGTTCAATGTCATAATCATAGTTGAGGTCATTCACATCTTCGCCTAATCCAATCTGCATCTTATCTAGTTTGTCTTGGAAAGAGGGAGAAAAAAAAGAGGAGAAGAAAAAGAAAAAAAAGCGTGAGAAAAAAAAGAGAAAAAAAATTGGATCTATCTAGAATCAATCTCGTACCTGAATTCGGATTGAAATCTGTTTTGCGCACTGTTCAGTAAAACAGGTGTATCTTCCTCATACGATGTCCGTTTTGGCTCCGTGAGTACTCAAATTGAAGATAGCGACGAGCCGCATCTAAATAGTTGCAGAAGCTAGTTCAATATTTGACACCTCAAAATCGGCTTCTAAATAGGTCTTTTTGCCCTCCGAAGTTCGTGAACACAGCTTGTTCCAATTTTTCAGGCAGTTTTAGAATTCTTTGACTCCTCATATCAACTCGGAATTGAGTGATTCTTTTTGCATTGGAAAGCTTGAGTTAGTAGCATTCTTTGAAAGAATTTATCAGAAAATTGTCTCAAACTTTTCAAGAGGAAAATTGGAGAGAGAGTTGTTGTATATCCTGCTTGGCAGTTGTTTTTCATCATTATCTTCACTGCCGTTGTGATCTTCACTTATATCTTGCTGTCAAGAGCTACTTAGTATCCTTCATTGGTGCTAGTTGTGCTATGCCGTGACCTTATTAGTGTTCTAGGCTCGCGTCTCTAGTCCGGTCTAGCCTAGGACCAGCACAGTACCGTCGTTGAGCGTTTATTCAACATTGCATCTTTGAATTGATTATTGCTAATCTTTTGCTACCATATATAGCCAACCCAGCTCCACATATTTCTACACCGTGTATACGTACGCTCCCCTGGCAATCGCTTTACTCAATATTCGGAGTTACTTGACACCGCTGGTTGCCGATCACCGCCTGCTGCATGGTAAGAACTTGTAAGACATTGATATTTGCTTTACTGTGAGCGTTTTACCACCACCTCCTAGTAGTTATAGGAACATTATTTTTGGGTTTTGTTTCTTATTCTACTAATCATGACAGGATCCAGAGTCAATTCATGGGCTTTGTCGATCGCGGGAGACGTGCCACCACCTTTGCAAATACCACAACCGTCACGAGAGGTGCACAAACATCCAAATGCACATGATCAGGTTAATGTATCTATACCACCATTTAATGGCCGTTTTGAACCTGCTTTATATATTGAATGGGAGTTCGACATAAAAAATATATTTGCTTCCCATAATTTCGATGAACATAAAAAGGTTAAGGTTGCGGTTGGTTCTTTCACTGGTTATGCTTTGGTTTGGTGGAGTGAATATTGTCGGTTACACCCTGATTATATACCTACTACTTGGGATGATTTGAAACTTGCCATGCGACATACTTTCGTCCCTGCTTATTATACTCGTGACATGATTAAGAAGTTGCAACACTTAAAACAAGGTAGTGAAACTGTAACAAATATTATGATGATTTACAAACTACCTTGTTGCATTCCTCTTTAGAAGAAAGTGAAGATGATTTTATGGATAGATTTTGGGGAGGATTAAACCGTGATATTCAAGAGATACTAATTCATGAAGAGTGTTATCCTATGGACCATTTGTTTCATCTTGCTTGCAAAGCTGAACAGGAAATAAAACGACGTGTTGCCCACGAGGAGAACAAGCGCACGGTGCACATTCCAAGAGTTGATATGATTATTCCTTCAACTACTAGGCATACTATGACAACCACATCCGTTGTTGTCAGGACTACATCACCTCCACCATGTGACACATCGCCCCCGAGAGTGGCTACATCATCTGAGTTGATCATAAGAGGTAATGAAAAAGGTACTGATCTTCCATCTGTACATGAGAATGATGAATGCCTTGTCAATTTGAATGCACCATCTGATGAGCTACCCACTACTTTGATCACACCACCGATTTTAGAGGACTACGTTGATAATTTGACTTTGCCATGTGATCAAACAACTGAAATACCAACAATTTTGAGTGCACCCATTGAATTAACTATTGATGCAAAAGAACCAATGTTTAATCATTTTGATATGACCTCTAATCTTGGTGATGATTCTGTGTTGAATGACTTATTGCATGTTTGCTTATTTAAGTATGTTGTAGCATGTAAATTTGATGCAAGTAAGGTTTATTCACCAATGTTGGGATGGTTTAATGATGAACATTGTCAATCTTTTGAAATGAATAAGAGCTTCACTTATATGTGCAAACTGAGTTGCAATATTTTCATGCCTTCTACCTCTTGTGCTAATTTTTTGGCTTTAGATTTTATGAACTATGCAAGTTACTCATCTATTCATGTGTCATATATGCAAAAATCAAGGGAAGTAAAAATGGATGACATATACATATACAACATGTACACCTTGTCTCTTTTGTTAGCCACATTTCAGATTAAGCAACGCCGAGGACGGCTTTATTTTCAAGAAAGGGAGGATGATGAGGACATGACTACCTTGGATATGACCAAAAATATTGCGTATATGCATATTTGTCAGGTGATTTCTAGTGCAAACTATTCAATAATCTATTTATGTTATCCAGAACAAAAATACTTCACACACTTTTGTGTTTTGTCTAATTGCAGGTGTATGGGACATTTGTACAATCCACATATGAAGATAAGGAAGAAAGAGATGTTTATTTGCTGTCCAAAAAGTTCTCTCACGTCACTTTTGGCCCAAGAGAAGAGAGAGCCAAGTCTCTCACGTTCTGGATTCAGATTCGGACTGCACAGACACACCTGACTCAAAACACACACAAGTTTTTCATACGGACTCTGATAGAGGCGAGGGTCCCGATCTTTCGATGAGATGATAACTATCGATTTGGTGGAGACGACTTTGACGATCCGACTACAAACGTGCACGACGTTGCGCCTTAGCAATCGCTAAACCAATCTCCTGAGGTTACTGACGATGCTGGAAGCACGGTCAGCCTGACCACGAAGGTCTATTCCTGCAAGCAATCGAAGAACGAGCAAGATTATGATAAAGCAATCTGAATATTGCAAATATATATGAAGTATTGATAATGGTGGGGATCCGGAAGCGGTCTTGGTCTGGTCGTTGGACACAAACGAAGTACACGAAGTTGCAATGGCTAACTTTTAACTAAACAAATCCCAAGGAAAAGCTACTAGATGGATCTACTTATATAGGAGCAAGGGGTGGCGGCCAAGGAGGTGGGAGGACGTCCCAAGGCAGCCTAAAACTAAATCTAGGTCGTACAAGGCCAATGGGCCCAAGTGGAGGTGATGTAACACCTTTGGACTTGTAGTTTGACTCGGATTCTGCTGCAGCATCAGATTGTTTCGTCCACAACTCAACGCTCCGGACGAATTTGAAGGTGATTCCAATTGGGTTGGAAAGTGCACGAAATCTAGTTTCCAACAAAAAAAGAATCACCCAATTCGGAGTCCGTATGAAAAACTTGTGTGCGTTTTGAGTCAGGTGTGTCTGTGCAGTCCGAATCTGAATCCAGAACGTGAGAGACTTGGACTCTATCTTCTCTTTGGCCAAAAGTGACGTGAGAGAACTTTGTGGACAGCAAATAAATATCTCTTTCTTCCTTATCTTCATATGTGGATTGTACAAATGTCCCATACACCTGCAATTAGACAAAACACAAAAGTGTGTGAAGTATTTTTGTTCTGGATAACATAAATAGATTATTGAATAGTTTGCACTAGAAATCACCTGACAAATATGCATATATGCAATATTTTTGGTCATATCCAAGGTAGTCATGTCCTCATCATCCTCCCCTTCTTAAAAATAAAGCCGTCCTCGGCGTTGCTTAATCTGAAATGTGGCTAACAAAAGAGACAAGGTCTACATGTTGTATATGTATATGTCATCCATTTTTACTTCCCTTGATTTTTGCATATATGACACATGAATAGATGAGTAACTTGCATAGTTCATAAAATCTAAAGCCAAAAAATTAGCATAAGAAGTAGAAGCCATGAAAATATTGCAACTCAGTTTGCACATATAAGTGAAGCTCTTATTCATTTCAAAAGATTGACAATGTTCATCATTAAACCATCCCAACATTGGTGAATAAACCTTACTTGCATCAAATTTACATGCTACAACATGCTTAAATAAGCAAACATGCAATAAGTCATTCAACACAGAATCATCACCAAGATTAGAGGTCATATCAAAATGATTAAACATTGGTTCTTTTGCATCAATAGTTAATTCAATGGGTGCACTCAAAATTGTTGGTATTTCAGTTGTTTGATCACATGGCAAAGTCAAATTATCAACGTAGTCTTCTAAAATAGGTGGTGTGATCAAAGTAGTGGGTAGCTCATCAGATGGTGCATTCAAATTGACAAGGCATTCATCATTCTCATGTAGAGATGGAAGATCAGTACCTTTGTCATTACCTCTTATGATCAACTCAGATGATGTAGCCACTCTCGGGGGCGATGTGTCACATGGTGGAGGTGATGTAGTCCTGACAACAATGGATGTGGTTGTCATAGTATGCCTAGTAGTTGAAGGAACAATCATATCAACTCTTGGAATGTGCACCGTGCGCTTGTTCTCCTCGTGGCCAACACGTCATTTTATTTCCTGTTCAGCTTTGCAAGCAAGATGAAACAAATGGTCCATAGGATAACACTCTTCATGAATTAGTATCTCTTGAATATCACGGTTTAATCCTCCCCAAAATCTATCCATAAAATCATCTTCACTTTCTTCTAAAGAGGAATGCAACAAGGTAGTTTGTAAATCATCATAATATTTTGCTACAGTTTCACTACCTTGTTTTAAGTGTTGCAACTTCTTAATCATGTCACGAGTATAATAAGCAGGGACGAAAGTATGTCGCATGGCAAGTTTCAAATCATCCCAAGTAGTAGGTATATAATCAGGGTGTAACCGACAATATTCACTCCACCAAACCAAAGCATAACCAGTGAAAGAACCAACCGCAACCTTAACCTTTTTATGTTCATTGAAATTATGGGAAGCAAATATATTTTTTATGTCGAACTCCCATTCAATATATAAAGCAGGTTTAAAATGGCCATTAAATGGTGGTATAGATACATTAACCTGATCATGTGCATTTGGATGTTTGTGCACCTCTCGTGACGGTTGTGGTATTTGCAAAGGTGGTGGCACGTCTCCCGCGATCGACAAAGCCCATGAATTGACTCTGGATCCTGTCATGATTAGTAGAACATGAAACAAAACCCAAAAATAATGTTCCTATAACTACTAGGATGTGGTGGTAAAACGCTCACAGTAAAGCAAATATCAATGTCTTACAAGTTCTTACCATGCAGCAGGCGGTGATCGGCAACCAGCGGTGTCAAGTAACTCCGAATATTGAGTAAAGCGATTGCCAGGGGAGCGTACATATACACGGTGTAGAAATATGTGGAGCTGGGTTGGCTATATATGGTAGCAAAAGATTAGCAATAATCAATTCAAAGATGCAATGTTGAATAAACGCTCAACGACAGTACTGTGCTGGTCCTAGGCTAGACCGGACTAGAGACGCGAGCCTAGAACACTAATGAGGTCACGGCGTAGCACAACTAGCATCAATGAAGGATACTAAGTAGCTCTTGACAGCAAGATATAAGTGAAGATCACAACGGCAGTGAAGATAATGATGAAAAACAACTGCCAAGCAGGATATACAACAACTCTCGCTCCAACTTTCCTCTTGAAAAGTTTGAGACAATTTTCTGATAAATTCTTTCAAAGAATGCTACTAACTCAAGGTTTCCAATGCAAAAAAAATCACTCAATTCTGAATTGATATGAGGAGTCAAAGAATTCTAAAACTGGCCTGAAAAATTGGAACAAGTTGTGTTCACGAACTTCGGAGGGCAAAAAGACCTATTTAGAAGCCGATTTTGAGGTGTCAAATATTGAACTAGCTTCTGCAACTATTTAGATGCGGCTCGTCGCTATCTTCAATTTGAGTACTCACAGAGCCAAAACTGACTTCGTATGAGGAAGATACACCTGTTTTACTGAACAGTGCGCAAAACAGATTCCAATCCGAATTCAGGTACGAGATTGATTCTAGATAGATCCAATTTTTTTTTCTTCTCTCTTTTTTTTCTCACGCCTTTTTTCTCTTTTCCTTTCTTGATAGAGGCAAAGGTGTCCCGTCTTTCGATGAGATGATGGATATCGCTTTGGTGGAAGTCGACTTTGACGATCCGACTACGAACGTGCGAGAACGTCGCGCCTTAGCAATCGCTAAACCAACTCCGAGAGGTTATTGACCACGCCAGAGCACGATCAACCTGACCACGAGGGTCTGTTTCCTGCGAGCAAACGAAGAACAAGCAAGAAACTAAGATTGCAATCTGGATATTGCGAATATAAGATGAAAGCTTTCTTGATCAAGGTGGGGTTCTGTGACGCCTTTGTCTGGTCGTTGAACACAAACGAAGTACGCGAAGTTGCAGCTATGGCGAACTTTTAATCTAAACAAAACCCCAAGGAAAAGCTACTAGATGGATCTACTTATATAGGAGCAAGGGGTGGCGGCCAAGGAGGTGGGAGGACGTCCCAAGGCAGCCTAAAACTAAATCTAGGTCGTACAAGGCCAATGGGCCCAAGTGGAGGTGATGTAACACCTTTGGACTTGTAGTTTGACTCGGATTCTGCTGCAGCATCAGATTGTTTCGTCCACAACTCAACGCTCCGGACGAATTTGAAGGTGATTCCAATTGGGTTGGAAAGTGCACGAAATCTAGTTTCCAACAAAAAAAGAATCACCCAATTCGAAGTCCGTATGAAAAACTTGTGTGCGTTTTGAGTTAGGTATGTCTGTGCAGTCCGAATCTGAATCCAGAACGTGAGAGACTTGGACTCTATCTTCTCTTGGACCAAAAGTGACGTGAGAGAACTTTTTGGACAGCAAATAAACATCTCTTTCTTCCTTATCTTCATATGTGGATTGTACAAATGTCCCATACCTGCAATTAGACAAAACACAAAAGTGTGTGAAGTATTTTTGTTCTGGATAACATAAATAGATTATTGAATAGTTTGCACTAGAAATCACCTGACAAATATGCATATATGCAATATTTTTGGTCATATCCAAGGTAGTCATGTCCTCATCATCCTCCCCTTCTTGAAAATAAAGCCGTCCTCGGCGTTGCTTAATCTGAAATGTGGCTAACAAAAGAGACAAGGTGTACATGTTGTATATGTATATGTCATCCATTTTTACTTCCCTTGATTTTTGCATATATGACACATGAATAGATGAGTAACTTGCATAGTTCATAAAATCTAAAGCCAAAAAGTTAGCACAAGAAGTAGAAGGCATGAAAATATTGTAACTCAGTTTGCACATATAAGTGAAGCTCTTATTCATTTCAAAAGATTGACAATGTTCATCATTAAACCATCCCAACATTGGTGAATAAACCTTACTTGCATCAAATTTACATGCTACAACATGCTTAAATAAGCAAACATGCAATAAGTCATTTAACACAGAATCATCACCAAGATTAGAGGTCATATCAAAATGATTAAACATTGGTTCTTTTGCATCAATAGTTAATTCAATGGGTGCACGCAAAATTGTTGGTATTTCAGTTGTTTGATCACATGGCAAAGTCAAATTATCAACGTAGTCCTCTAAAATAGGTGGTGTGATCAAAGTAGTGGGTAGCTCATCAGATGGTGCATGCAAATTGACAAGGCATTCATCATTCTCATGTAGAGATGGAAGATCAGTACCTTTGTCATTACCTCTTATGATCAACTCAGATGATGTAGCCACTCTCGGGGGCGATGTGTCACATGGTGGAGGTGATGTAGTCCTGACAACAACGGATGTGGTTGTCATAGTATGCCTAGTAGTTGAAGGAACAATCATATCAACTCTTGGAATGTGTACCGTGCGCTTGTTCTCCTCGTGGCCAACACGTCGTTTTATTTCCTGTTCAGCTTTGCAAGCAAGATGAAACAAATGGTCCATAGGATAACACTCTTCATGAATTAGTATCTCTTGAATATCACGATTTAATCCTCCCCAAAATCTATCCATAAAATCATCTTCACTTTCTTCTAAAGAGGAATGCAACAAGGTAGTTTGTAAATCATCATAATATTTTGTTACAGTTTCACTACCTTGTTTTAAGTGTTGCAACTTCTTAATCATGTCACGAGTATAATAAGCAGGGACGAAAGTATGTCGCATGGCAAGTTTCAAATCATCCCAAGTAGTAGGTATATAATCAGGGTGTAACCGACAATATTCACTCCACCAAACCAAAGCATAACCAGTGAAAGAACCAACCGCAACCTTAACCTTTTTATGTTCATCGAAATTATGGGAAGCAAATATATTTTTTATGTCGAACTCCCATTAAATATATAAAGCAGGTTTAAAACGGCCATTAAATGGTGGTATAGATACATTAACCTGATCATGTGCATTTGGATGTTTGTGCACCTCTCGTGACGGTTGTGGTATTTGCAAAGGTGGTGGCACGTCTCCCGCGATCGACAAAGCCCATGAATTGACTCTGGATCCTGTCATGATTAGTAGAACAAGAAACAAAACCCAAAAATAATGTTCCTATAACTACTAGGATGTGGTGGTAAAACGCTCACAGTAAAGCAAATATCAATGTCTTACAAGTTCTTACCATGCAGCAGGCGGTGATCGGCAACCAGCGGTGTTAAGTAACTCCGAATATTGAGTAAAGCGATTGCCAGGGGAGCGTACGTATACACGATGTAGAAATATGTGGAGCTGGGTTGGCTATATATGGTAGCAAAAGATTAGCAATAATCAATTCAAAGATGCAATGTTGAATAAACGCTCAACGACGGTACTGTGCTGGTCCTAGGCTAGACCGGACTAGAGACGCGAGCCTAGAACACTAATGAGGTCACGGCGTAGCACAACTAGCATCAATGAAGGATACTAAGTAGCTCTTGACAGCAAGATATAAGTGAAGATAATGATGAAAAACAACTGCCAAGCAGGATATACAACAACTCTCTCTCCAACTTTCCTCTTGAAAAGTTTGAGACAATTTTCTGATAAATTCTTTCAAAGAATGCTACTAACTCAAGCTTTCCAATGCAAAAAGAATCACTCAATTCGGAGTCCGTATGAAAAACTTGTGTGCGTTTTGAGTCAGGTATGTCTGTGCAGTCCGAATCTGAATCCAGAACGTGAGAGACTTGGACTCTATCTTCTCTTAGGCCAAAAGTGACGTGAGAGAACTTTTTGGACAGCAAATAAACATCTCTTTCTTCCTTATCATCATATGTGGATTGTACAAATGTCCCATACACCTGCAATTAGACAAAACACAAAAGTGTGTGAAGTATTTTTGTTCTGGATAACATAAATAGATTATTGAATAGTTTGCACTAGAAATCACCTGACAAATATGCATATATGCAATATTTTTGGTCATATCCAAGGTAGTCATGTCCTCATCATCCTCCCCTTCTTGAAAATAAAGCCGTCCTCGGCGTTGCTTAATCTGAAATGTGGCTAACAAAAGAGACAAGGTGTACATGTTGTATATGTATATGTCATCCATTTTTACTTCCCTTGATTTTCGCATATATGACACATGAATAGATGAGTAACTTGCATAGTTCATAAAATCTAAAGCCAAAAAATTAGCACAAGAAGTAGAAGGCATGAAAATATTGCAACTCAGTTTGCACATATAAGTGAAGCTCTTATTCATTTCAAAAGATTGACAATGTTCATCATTAAACCATCCCAACATTGGTGAATAAACCTTACTTGCATCAAATTTACATGCTACAACATGCTTAAATAAGCAAACATGCAATAAGTCATTCAACACAGAATCATCACCAAGATTAGAGGTCATAACAAAATGATTAAACATTGGTTCTTTTGCATCAATAGTTAATTCAATGGGTGCACTCAAAATTGTTGGTATTTCAGTTGTTTGATCACATGGCAAAGTCAAATTATCAACGTAGTCCTCTAAAATAGGTGGTGTGATCAAAGTAGTGGGTAGCTCATCAGATGGTGCATTCAAATTGACAAGGCATTCATCATTCTCATGTAGAGATGGAAGATCAGTACCTTTGTCATTACCTCTTATGATCAACTCAGATGATGTAGCCACTCTCGGGGCCGATGTGTCACATGGTGGAGGTGATGTAGTCCTGACAACAACGGATGTGGTTGTCATAGTATGCCTAGTAGTTGAAGGAACAATCATATCAACTCTTGGAATGTGCACCGTGCGCTTGTTCTCCTCGTGGCCAACACGTCGTTTTATTTCCTGTTCAGCTTTGCAAGCAAGATGAAACAAATGGTCCATAGGATAACACTCTTCATGAATTAGTATCTCTTGAATATCACGGTTTAATCCTCCCCAAAATCATATTCACTTTCTTCTAACGAGGAATGCAACAAGGTAGTTTGTAAATCATCATAATATTTTGTTACAGTTTCACTACCTTGTTTTAAGTGTTGCAACTTCTTAATCATGTCACGAGTATAATAAGCAGGGACGAAAGTATGTCGCATGGCAAGTTTCAAATCATCCCAAGTAGTAGGTATATAATCAGGGTGTAACCGACAATATTCACTCCACCAAACCAAAGCATAACCAGTGAAAGAACCAACCGCAACCTTAACCTTTTTATGTTCATCGAAATTATGGGAAGCAAATATATTTTTTATGTCGAACTCCCATTCAATATATAAAGCAGGTTTAAAACGGCCATTAAATGGTGGTATAGATACATTAACCTGATCATGTGCATTTGGATGTTTGTGCACCTCTCGTGACGGTTGTGGTATTTGCAAAGGTGGTGGCACGTCTCCCGCGATCGACAAAGCCCATGAATTGACTCTGGATCCTGTCATGATTAGTAGAACAAGAAACAAAACCCAAAAATAATGTTCCTATAACTACTAGGATGTGGTGGTAAAACGCTCACAGTAAAGCAAATATCAATGTCTTACAAGTTCTTACCATGCAGCAGGCGGTGATTGGCAACCAGCGGTGTTAAGTAACTCCGAATATTGAGTAAAGCGATTGCCAGGGGAGCGTACGTATACACGGTGTAGAAATATGTGGAGCTGGGTTGGCTATATATGGTAGCAAAAGATTAGCAATAATCAATTCAAAGATGCAATGTTGAATAAACGCTCAACGACGGTACTGTGCTGGTCCTAGGCTAGACCGAACTAGAGACGCGAGCCTAGAACACTAATGAGGTCACGTCGTAGCACAACTAGCATCAATGAAGGACACTAAGTAGCTCTGGACAGCAAGATATAAATGAAGATCACAACGGCAGTAAAGATAATGAGGTGAAACAACAGCCAAGCAGGATATATCAACAACTTTGTCTCCAACTTTCCTCTGAAAAAGTTTGTGCCGATTTTTTTGTTTTTTTTTTCTTCTCTCTTTTTTTTCCTCCCACTTTTTTTTCTTTCTCTCCTTTTTTTTTCTCTGACTTTTTTTTTCTCCTTTTTTTTCTCTTGTTTTTTTCTCTCTTTTTTTCTCCCTCTTTCCAAAACAAACTAGATAAGATGCAGATTGGATCAAGTGAAGATGTGAACGATCTCAACTATTATTATGACAATGAATGATGGGTAGCACGTGGTGGAAATTGATGGATGGGTGGTGGACAGCGGAAGAGATAATGATGCAGCAGTGGCGTGACTAATGTGAACAGAACTCGAAACTCTAAACGAACTAGACACTAAGACCAGCAACTCGACACGACGATGCAACCGATAATTCAACTATGCAAGCAATGAAAAGAAAATTGCAAAGGCTCAGACTGGCTTGGACCAAGGATGAATAGATCTAACTCTTTTTTGTGGCTTTTTCTTAGACAATAGGTAAGAAAATAAATCTAATCTAGGAAAACTGGAAATTCTCACCGAGCAACCTGAAAACTGATACCACTTAATAGAGGCAAAGGTGTCCCGTCTTTCGATGAGATGATGGATATCGCTTTGGTGGAAGTCGACTTTGACGATCCGACTACGAACGTGCGAGAACGTCGCGCCTTAGCAATCGCTAAACCAATTCCGAGAGGTTATTGACCACGCCGGAGCACGATCAACCTGACCACGAGGGTCTGTTTCCTGCGAGCAAACGAAGAACAAGCAAGAAACTAAGATTGCAATCTGGATATTGCGAATATAAGATGAAAGCTTTCTTGATCAAGGTGGGGTTCTGTGACGCCTTTGTCTGGTCGTTGAACACAAACGAAGTACGCGAAGTTGCAGCTATGGCGAACTTTTAATCTAAACAAAACCCCAAGGAAAAGCTACTAGATGGATCTACTTATATAGGAGCAAGGGGTGGCGGCCAAGGAGGTGGGAGGACGTCCCAAGGCAGCCTAAAACTAAATCTAGGTTGTACAAGGCCAATGGGCCCAAGTGGAGGTGATGTAACACCTTTGGACTTGTAGTTTGACTCGGATTCTGCTGCAGCATCAGATTGTTTCGTCCACAACTCAACGCTCCGGACGAATTTGAAGGTGATTCCAATTGGGTTGGAAAGTGCACGAAATCTAGTTTCGAACAAAAAAAGAATCACCCAATTCGGAGTCCGTATGAAAAACTTGTGTGCGTTTTGAGTCAGGTATGTCTGTGCAGTCCGAATCTGAATCCAGAACGTGAGAGACTTGGACTCTATCTTCTCTTGGACCAAAAGTGACGTGAGAGAACTTTTTGGACAGCAAATAAACATCTCTTTCTTCCTTATCTTCATATGTGGATTGTACAAATGTCCCATACACCTGCAATTAGACAAAACACAAAAGTGTGTGAAGTATTTTTGTTCTGGATAACATAAATAGATTATTGAATAGTTTGCACTAGAAATCACCTGACAAATATGCATATATGCAATATTTTTGGTCATATCCAAGGTAGTCATGTCCTCATCATTTCTTTTTTTTCTCTGACTTTTTTTTTACTTTTTTTCTCTCGTTTTTTTTTCTCTATCTTTTTTTTTCTCTCTCCCTCTTTCCAAAACAAACTAGATAAGATGTAGATTGGATCAAGCGAAGATGGGAACGATCTCAACTATGATTATGACAATGAATGGTGGGTAGCACATGGAGGAAATTGATGGATGGGTGGTGGACAGCGGAAGGGATAACGATGCAGCGGCGACGTGACTAATGTGAACAGAACTCGAAACTCTAAACGACCTAGACACTAAGACCAGCAACTCGACACGACGATGCAACCGATAATTCAACTATGCAAGCAATGAAAAGAAAATTACAAAGGCTCAGACTGGCTTGGACAAAGGATGAATAGATCTAACTCTTTTTTGTGGATTTTTCTTGGACAATAGGTAAAAAAATAAATCTAATCTAGGAAAACTGGAAATTCTCACCGAGCAACCTGAAAACTGATACCACTTGATAGAGGCGAGGGTGCCGATCTTTCGATGAGATGATAACTATCGATTTGGTGGAGACGACTTTGACGATCCGACTACAAACGTGCACGACGTTGCGCCTTAGCAATCGCTAAACCAATCTCCTGAGGTTACTGACGATGCTGGAAGCACGGTCAGCCTGACCACGAAGGTCTATTCCTGCAAGCAATCGAAGAACGAGCAAGAATATGATAAAGCAATCTGAATATTGCAAATATATATGAAGTATTGATAATGGTGGGGATCCGGAAGCGGTCTTGGTCTGGTCGTTGGACACAAACGAAGTACACGAAGTTGCAATGGCTAACTTTTAACTAAACAAATCCCAAGGAAAAGCTACTAGATGGATCTACTTATATAGGAGCAAGGGGTGGCGGCCAAGGAGGTGGGAGGACGTCCCAAGGCAGCCTAAAACTAAATCTAGGTCGTACAAGGTCAATGGGCCCAAGTGGAGGTGATGTAACACCTTTGGACTTGTAGTTTGACTCGGATTCTGCTGCAGCATCAGATTGTTTCGTCCACAACTCAACGCTCCAGACGAATTTGAAGGTGATTCCGATTGGGTTGGAAAGTGCACGAAATCTAGTTTCCAACAAAAAAAGAATCACCCAATTCGGAGTCCGTATGAAAAACTTGTGTGCGTTTTGAGTCAGGTGTGTCTGTGCAGTCCGAATCTGAATCCAGAACGTGAGAGACTTGGACTCTATCTTCTCTTTGGCCAAAAGTGACGTGAGAGAACTTTGTGGACAACAAATAAACATCTCTTTCTTCCTTATCTTCATATGTGGATTGCACAAATGTCCCATACACCTGCAATTAGACAAAACACAAAAGTGTGTGAAGTATTTTTGTTCTGGATAACATAAATAGATTATTGAATAGTTTGCACTAGAAATCACCTGACAAATATGCATATATGCAATATTTTTGGTCATATCCAAGGTAGTCATGTCCTCAACAGACTCCGAATTGGGTGATTCTTTTTTTGTTGGAAACTAGATTTCGTGAACTTTCCAACCCAATTGGAATCACCTTCAAATTCGTCCGGAGCGTTGAGTTGTGGACGACACAATCTGATGCTGCAGCAGAATCCGAGTCAAACTACAAGTCCAAAGGTGTTACATCACCTCCACTTGGGCCCATTGGCCTTGTACGACCTAGATTTAGTTTTAGGCTGCCTTGGGACGTACTCCCACCTCCTTGGCCGCCACCCCTTGCTCCTATATAAGTAGATCCATCTAGTAGCTTTTCCTTGGGATTTGTTTAGTTAAAAGTTAGCCAGTGCAACTTCGTGTACTTCGTTTGTGTCCAACGACCAGACCAAGACCGCTTACGGATCCCCACCATTATCAATACTTCATATATATTTGCAATATTCAGATTGCTTTATCATATTCTTGCTCGTTCTTCGAGTGCTTGCAGGAATAGACCTTCGTGGTCAGGCTGACCGTGCTTCCAGCATCGTCAGTAACCTCAGGAGATTGGTTTAGTGATTGCTAAGGCGCAACGTCGTGCACGTTTGTAGTCGGATCGTCAAAGTCGTCTCCTCCAAATCGATAGTTATCATCTCATCGAAAGATCGGGACCCTCGCCTCTATCATTGGGTTTTGTTTAGATTAAAAGTTCGCCATAGCTGCAACTTCGCGTACTTCGTTTGTGTTCAACGACCAGACAAAGGCGTCACAGAACCCCACCTTGATCAATAAAGCTTTCATCTTATATTCGCAATATCCAGATTGCAATCTCAGTTTCTTGCTTGTTCTTCGTTTGCTTGCAGGAAACAGACCCTCGTGGTCAGGTTGATCGTGCTCCGGCGTGGTCAATAACCTCTTGGAGTTGGTTTAGCGATTGCTAAGGCGCGACGTCCTCGCACGTTCGTAGTCGGATCGTCAAAGTCGACTACCACCAAAGCGATATCCATCATCTCATCGAAAGACGGGACACCTTTGCCTCTATCATGAGGAGAATGAAGCTATGCTTGCACGTTTTCTGGGTGGATTAAATAGAGAGATTCAGACCATTCTAGAGTATAATGAGTATACTAATATCACCCGTTTATTCCATCTTGCTTGTAAAGCTAAACGTGAAGTGCAGGATCGACAATCATTGGCGCGAACTAACTTTTCTGCAGGGCAAACTTCATCATGGACACAGCGTGCATCTTCTACTTCAACTGCACCAGCACCTCCATCAGGTGCCACCTCCAGCCGTGATACAAGAAAGCAGGCACAACCACCATTATCAGCCAAGAGCGCACCTGTCGGGCCTGCATAGAGTTCTTCTTCTTCCATGGCATCAACAGGGCACACAAGTGATATTATTTGTCGTCGTTGTAAGGGAAGAGGTCATTATGCGAGAGAATGCAAATCTCAGCGTGTGATGGTTGCTACTGAGGACGGTGGGTATGAGTCCGCTGGTGACTATGATGAGGAGACTTTGGCTCTTATTACACATGAAGAACATGGTGGAGATGATTTTGATCATGAGACGCAATACATGGCTCCTGAAGACGTTGACAGGTATGAATATTTAGTTGCTCAACGAGTTTTGAGTGTGCAGGTCACACAACCTAAGCAAAATCAGAGGCACGATTTGTTCCATACAAAGGGAGCTGTGAAGGAACGTTCTGTGCGCGTCATGATAGATGGAGCGAGCTGCAACAACATGGCTAGCATGGAGATGGTGGAGAAGCTATCTCTCACCACAAGACCACATCCACATCCTTACTACATCCAATGGTTCAACAACAGCGGCAAGGTTAAGGTAACATGTACTATTCGTGTGCATTTTAGTATCTCTACATATGCTGATTATGTTGATTGTGATGTGGTACCTATACAAGCATGTTCCTTATTTCTGGGTCGACATGGCAATTTGATAAAAATTCTATACACCATGGTAGAAACAATCAGTATACGCTTGTTCATAAGGATAAAAATATTACTTTGCTTCCTATGACTCCTGATTCCATTTTGAAAGATGATATTAATAGAGCTAATAAAGGAAAACAGGAGAAAAATAAGAGTGAAAATCAGATTGTGGCAAAAGAATTTGAGCAACAAATGAAGCCTAATAGTAAACCATCTAGTGTTGCTTCTGAAATTAAATTGAAAAGTGCATGTTTACTTGCCACCAAATCTGATATTTATGAGCTAGATTTCAGCAAATCTGTTGGCTATGCTTTTGTGTGCAAAGAGGCATTATTTTCATTCGAGGACGTGCCTTCCTCTTTGCCTCCTGCTGTCACTAACATTTTGCAGGAGTTCGCTGACGTCTTTCCACAAGACGTGCTACCGGGATTACCTCCCATTCGAGGGATTGAGCATCAGATTGACTTAATTGCCGGTGCATCATTACCCAACCGTGCACCATACCGTACCAATCCAGAGGAGACGAAGGAGATTATGCGTCAAGTACAGGAGCTTCTCGACAAAGGTTATATACGCGAATCCCTTAGTCCTTGTGCTGTTCCTATTATTCTAGTGCCGAAAAAGGATGGTACATCACGTATGTGTGTTGATTGTAGAGGCATTAATAATATTACTATTCGTTATCGTCATCCTATTCCTAGGCTAGATGATATGCTTGATGAATTGAGTGGTTCTACAATATTCTCCAAAGTTGATTTGCATAGTGGCTACCACCAAATTCGTATGAAATTGGGAGATGAATGGAAAACAACATTTAAAACTAAGTTTCGATTATATGAGTGGTTAGTCATGCCTTTTGGGTTAACTAATGCACCTAGTACTTTCATGAGATTAATGAACGAAGTTTTACGTGCTTTCATTGGACGATTTGTAGTAGTCTATTTTGATGATATACTGATTTATAGCAGATCTTTGGAGGAACATTTGGAAGATTCACGTGTTGTTTTTATTGCTCTATGTGATGCACATTTGTTTGGTAACCTTGGGAAGTTCAGATTTTGGACCGACCGAGTATCTTTTCTTCGCTATGTTGTTACTCCACAGGGAATTGAAGTTGATAAAGCCAAAATTGAAGCTATTGAGAGTTGACCGCAGCCCAAAACGGTCGTACAAGTGAGGAGTTTTCTTGGCCTCGCTGGATTTCATAGGCATTTTGTGAGAGATTTCAGCACTATTGATGCACCTCTCAACGAGCTTACAAAGAAAGATGTGCCTTTTGTTTGGGGTACCGCATAGGAAGAAGCCTTCACGGTATTGAAAGATAAGTTGACACATGCTCCTTTACTCCAACTTCCTAATTCTAATAAGACTTTTGAGCTTGAATGTGATGCTAGTGGAATTGGATTAGGAGGTGTGTTATTACAAGATGGCAAACCTGTTGCATACTTTTCTGAAAAATTGAGTGGGCCTAGTCTGAATTATTCTACTTATGATAAAAAATTATATGCTCTTGTTCGGACTTTAGAAACATGGCAACATTATTTATGGCCCAAAGAATTTGTTATACATTCTGATCATGAATCTTTGAAACATACTAAAAGTCAAGCCAAACTGAATTGTAGACATGCTAAATGGGTTGAATTCATTGAGACTTTCCCTTAAGTCATTTAACGCAATAAGGGTAAAGAAAATGTTATTGCTGATGCTTTATCTCGTCACTATACTATGCTTTCACAACTTGACTTCAAAATATTTGGTTTGGAGACCATCAAAGATCAATATGTGCATGATGTTGATTTTAAAGATGTAATGCAGAATTGTAAAGAAGGAAGAATGTGGAACAAGTTCATCGTTAATTATGGATTTGTGTTCCGTGCTAACAAGCTATGCATTCCAGCTAGCTCTGTTCATCTTTTGTTGTTGCAGGAGGTGCATAGAGGAGGATTAATGGGACACTTTGGTGTGAAGAAGACGGAGGACGTACTTGCTACACATTTCTTTTGGCCAAAGATGAGATGGGATGTTGAGCGTTTTATTGCTCGCTGCACTACATGTCAAAAAGCTAAGTCATGACTCAATCCTCATGGTTTATATATGCCTTTGCATGTACCTAGTGTTCCTTGGGAGGATATATCTATGGACTTTGTTGTAGATTTACCTCGAACAAAGAAGGGGAGGGATATCATATTTGTCATCGTGGATAGATTCTTGAAAATGGCACACTTTATACCATGTCATAAAAGCGATGATGCTGTTAATGTTGCTGATTTGTTCTTTCATGAAATTATTCGCTTGCATGGTGTGCCAAATACTATTGTTTCAGATCATGATACTAAATTTCTTAGCCACTTTTGGAGATGTTAATGGGCTAAGTTGGGGACTAAACTGCTTTTTAGTACTACTTGTCACCCCCAAACTGATGGACAAACTGAAGTAGTCAATAGAACGTTGTCTACTATGCTTAGGGCTGTTTTGAAGAATAATAAGAAAATGTGGGAGGAATGCTTGCCTCATATTGAATTTTCTTATAATCGTTCATTGCATTCTACTACTAAGATGTGCCCTTTTGAAGTTGTGTATGGTTTCCTACCTCATGCACCTATTGATTTGTTGCCTCTTCCATCTTCGGAGAAGGTTAATTTTGATGCTAAACAACGTGTTGAATTGATTTTAAAAATGCATGAGTTAACTAAGGAAAACATTGAGCGTATGAATGCTAAATATAAACTTGCTGGAGATAAGGGTAGAAAACATGTTGTGTTTGCACCTGGAGATCTTGTTTGGTTACATTTGCGTAAGGATAGATTTCCTGATTTGCGCAAATCAAAGCTAATGCCACGTGCTGATGGTCCCTTTAAGGTGTTAGAGAAAATAAATGATAATGCATATAAACTTGAGTTGCCTGCAGATTTTGGGGTTAGTCCCACTTTTAACATTGCAGATTTGAAGCATTATGTGGGTGAGGAAGATGAACTTCCGTCGAGGACGACTTCATTTCAAGAAGGGGAGGATGATGAGGACATCAATACAATTGTTACACCCACAGCCCCTGCTGCTATACATACTGGACCAATTACTAGAGCTCGTGCACGCCAACTAAATTATCAGGTACTTTCGTTTCTTGGTAATGATTCTAATGTTCATGAGAATATGATGCTGCCTAAATTGGATACATTTGTTTTGCTTACAAATGAAGGGCCTAGCTTGGAGAAGGATGAACATTGGAGCAAGAACAAGCATGGAGATGATGGCATGCGCAAGGGGAAGAAGAACGGAGTTACAAGTGATGATTTCAGGACTTTGAAGCCACCATAATGTGTGCATGAAGCCTTGGACGAAATATACAAGATGCCACTTCATAAATTTCGTCCCGAGGCTATTTTAGGTGCTGCGTCACCTTATTATTGGGCCAGGCCCATGTAATTTCGAAATACATAAGTATAGGCTATTTTTAGAGTCCGTATGTGTGGGGAAACAAGAGATAGGGTTGATTTCGGACCCCTCCACCAAGGGCCACGAAATCCACCCCCTCTTCCTCCATATATACAGCCCTTAGGGCATCGTTTAGACCTTGGGTTTTGTTTAGATTAAAAGTTCGCCATAGCTGCAACTTCGCGTACTTCGTTTGTGTTCAACGACCAGACAAAGGCGTCACAGAACCCCACCTTGATCAATAAAGCTTTCATCTTATATTCGCAATATCCAGATTGTAATCTTAGTTTCTTGCTTGTTCTTCGTTTGCTCGCAGGAAACAGACCCTCGTGGTCAGGTTGATCGTGCTCCGGCGTGGTCAATAACCTCTCGGAGTTGGTTTAGCGATCGCTAAGGCGCGACGTCCTCGCACGTTCGTAGTCGGATCGTCAAAGTCGACTTCCACCAAAGCGAAATCCACCATCTCATCGAAAGACGGGACACCTTTGCCTCTATCATGTACGAGGTAGGAAACCATACACAACTTCAAAAGGGCACATCTTAGTAGTAGAATGCAATGAACGATTATAAGCAAATTCAATATGAGGCAAGCATTCCTCCCACATTTTCTTATTATTCTTCAAAACAGCCCTAAGCATAGTAGACAACGTTCTATTGACTACTTCAGTTTGTCCATCAGTTTGGGGGTGACAAGTAGTACTAAAAAGCAGTTTAGTCCCCAACTTAGCCCATAAACATCTCCAAAAGTGGATGATGAGGACATGACTACCTTGGATATGACCAAAAATATTGCATATATGCATATTTGTCAGGTGATTTCTAGTGCAAACTATTCAATAATTTATTTATGTTATCCAGAACAAAAATACTTCACACACTTTTGTGTTTTGTCTAATTGCAGGTGTATGGGACATTTGTACAATCCACATATGAAGATAAGGAAGAAAGAGATGTTTATTTGCTGTTCAAAAAGTTCTCTCACGTCACTTTTGGCCCAAGAGAAGATAGAGTCCAAGTCTCTCACGTTCTGGATTCAGATTCGGACTGCACATACATACCTGACTCAAAACGCACACAAGTTTTTCATACGGACTCCGAATTGGGTGATTCTTTTTTTGTTGGAAACTAGATTTCGTGCACTTTCCAACCCAATTGGAATCACCTTCAAATTCGTCCGGAGCGTTGAGTTGTGGACGAAACAATCTGATGTTGCAGCAGAATCCGAGTCAAACTACAAGTCCAAAGGTGTTACATCACCTCCACTTGGGCCCATGAGCCTTGTATGACCTAGGGTTAGTTTTAGGCTGCCTTGGGACGTCCTCCCACCTCCTTGGCTGCCACCCCTTGCTCCTATATAAGTAGATCCATCTAGTAGCTTTTTCCTTGGGATTTGTTTAGTTAAAAGTTAGCCATTGCAACTTCGTGTACATCGTTTGTGTCCAACGACCAGACCAAGACCGCTTCCGGATCCCCACCTTTAGCAATACTTCATCTATATTCGCAATATTCAGATTGCTTTATCATATTCTTGCTTGTTCTTCGATTGCTTGCAGGAATAGACCTTCGTGGTCAGGTTGATTGTGCTTCGGCGTGGTCAATAACCTCTCGGAGTTGGTTTAGCGATTGCTAAGGCGCAACGTCGTGCACGTTTGTAGTCGGATCGTCAAAGTCATCTTCACCAAATTGATGGTTATCATCTCATCGAAAGATCGGGACACCTCGCCTCTATCAGTGGCTAAGAAATTTAGTATCACGATCTGAAACAATAGTATTTGGCACACCATGCAAGCGAATAATTTCACGAAAGAACAAATCAGCAACATTGACAGCATCATCGCTTTTATGACATGGTATAAAGTGTGCCATTTTCGAGAATCTATCCACGCCAACAAATATGCTATCCCTCCCCTTCTTTGTTCGAGGTAAACCTAAAACAAAGTCCATAGATATATCCTCCCAAGGAACACTAGGTACAGGTAACGGCATATATAAACCATGAGGATTGAGTCGTGACTTAGCTTTTTGACATGTAGTGCAGCGAGCAATAAAACGCTCAACATCTCGTCTCATCTTTGGCCAAAAGAAATGTGTAGCAAGTACGTCCTCCGTCTTCTTCACGCCAAAGTGTCCCATTAATCCTCCTCCATGCGCCTCCTGCAACAACAAAAGACGAACGGAGCTAGCTGGAGTGCATAGCTTGTTAGCACGAAACACAAATCCATCGTTAACGACGAACTTGTTCCACATTCTTCCTTCTTTACAATTCTGCATTACATCTTTAAAATTAGCATCATGCACATATTGATCTTTGATGGTCTCCAAACCAAATATTTTGAAGTCAAGTTATGAAAGCATAGTATAGCAGCGAGACAATGCATCAGCAATAACATTTTCTTTTCCCTTCTTGTGTTTAATGACATAAGGAAAAGTCTCAATGAATTCAACCCATTTAGCATGTCTACGATTCAATTTAGCTTGACTTTTAATATGTTTCAAAGATTCATGATCAGAATGTATAACAAATTCTTTGGGCCATAAATAATGTTGCCATGTTTCTAATGTCCGAACAAGAGCATATAATTCTTTATCATAAGTAGAATAATTCAGACTAGGCCCACTCAATTTTTCAGAAAAGTATGCAACAGGTTTGCCATCTTGTAATAACACACCGCCTAATCCAATTCCACTAGCATCACATTCAAGCTCAAAAGTCTTATTAAAATCAGGAAGTTGGAGTAAAGGAGCATGTGTCAACTATCTTTCAATACCGAGAAGGCTTCTTCCTGTGCGGTACCCCAAAGAAAAGGCACATCTTTTTTTGTAAGCTCATTGAGAGGTGCAGCAATGGTGCTAAAATCTCTCACAAAACGCCTATAGAATCCAGCGAGGCCAAGAAAACTCCTTACTTGTGTGACCGTTTTGGGTTGCGGCCAACTCTCAATAGCTTCAATCTTCGCTTTATCAACTTCAATTCCCTGTGGAGTAACAACAGAGCCAAGAAAAGATACTCGGTCGGTGCAAAAGGTGCACTTCCCAAGGTTACCAAACAAACGTGCATCACGTAGAGCAATAAAAATAGCACGTAAATGTTCCAAATGTTCTTCCAAAGATCTGCTATAAATCAATATGTCATCAAAGTAAACTACCACAAATCGTCCAATGAAAGCACGTAAAACTTCGTTCATTAATCTCATGAAAGTACTAGGTGCATTAGCTAACCACTCATATAATCCAAACTTAGTTTTGAATGCTGTTTTCCATTCATCACCCAATTTCATACGAATTTGATGGTATCCACTACGCAAATCAACTTTGGAGAATATTGTAGAGCCACTCAATTCATCAAGCATATCATCTAGCCTAGGAATAGGATGACGATAACGAATAGTAATATTATTAATGCCTCTACAATCAACACACATACGTGATGTACCATCCTTTTTCGGCACTAGAATAATAGGAACAACACAAGGACTAAGGGATTCGCGTATATAACCTTTGTCGAGAAGCTCTTGTACTTGACACATAATCTCCTTCGTCTCCTCTGGATTGGTACAGTATGGTGCACGGTTTGGCAGTGAAGCACCGGGAATTAAGTCAATCTGATGCTCAATCCCTCGAATAGGCGGTAATCCCGGTGGCACGTCTTGTGGAAAGACGTCAGCGAACTCCTGCAAAATGTTAGTGACAGCAGGAGGCAAAGAGGAAGGCACGTCCTCGAATGAAAATAATGCCTCTTTGCACACAAAGCATAGCAAACAGATTTGCTGAAATCTAGCTCATCAATATCAGATTTGGTGGCAAATAAACATGCACTTTTCAATTTAATTTCAGAAGCAACACTAGATGGTTTATTATTAGGCTTCATTTGTTGCTCAAATTCTTTTGCCACAATCTGATTTTCACTCTTATTCTTCTCCTGTATTGCTTTATTAGCTCTATTAATATCATCTTTCAAAATGGAATCAGGAGTCATAGGAAGCAAAGTAATATTTTTATCCTTATGAACAAGAGTATAGTGATTGTTTCTACCATGGTGTACAGAATTTTTATCAAATTGCCATGGTCTACCAAGTAATAAGGAACATGCTTGCATAGGTACCACATCACAATCAACATAATCAGCATATGTAGAGATACTAAAATACACACGAACAGTACGTGTTACCTTAACCTTGCCGCTGTTGTTGAACCATTGGATGTAGTAAGGATGTGGATGTGGTCTTGTGGTGAGAAAAAACTTCTCCACCATCTCCATGCTAGCCAAGTTGTTGCAGCTCCCTCCGTCTATTATGACGCGCACAGAACGTTCCTTCACAACTCCCTTGGTATGGAACAAATTGTGCCTCTGATTTTGCTCAGCTTGTGTGACCTGCACACTCAAAACACGTTGAGCAACTAAACATTCATACCTGTCAGCATCTTCAGGAGCCATGTATTGCGTCTCATGATCAGAATCATCTCCACCATGTTCTTCAAGTGTAATAAGAGCCAATGTCTCCTCATCATAGTCACTAGCGGACTCATATCCACCATCCGCGGTAGCAATCATCACACGCGGACATTTGCATTCTCTCGCATAATGACCTCCTCCCTTACAACGACGACAAATAATATCACTTGTGTGCCCTGTTGATGCCATGGAAGAAGAAGAACGCTGTGCAGGCCCCGCAGGTGCGCTCTTGGCAGATAATGGTGGTTGTGCCTATTTTCTTGTATCACGGCTGGAGGTGGCACCGGATGGAGGTGCTGGTGCAGTTGAAGTAGAAGATGCACGTGGTGTCCATGATGAAGGTCGGCCTGCAGAAAAGTTAGTTCGCCCCAATGCTTGTCGATCCTGCACTTCACGTTCAGCTTTACAAGCAAGATGGAATAAACGAGTGATATTAGTATACTCCTTATAGTCTAGAATGGTCTGAATCTCTCTATTTAATCCACCCAGAAAACGTGCAAGCATAGCTTCATTCTCCTCAACAATACCACATCTAATCATGCCAGTTTGTAATTCCTGATAATATTCTTCTACAGAATTTTTCCCTTGTCTTAAACGCTGTAATTTTTGAAGCAATTCACGTTGATAATATGGTGGAACCCAACGAGTACGCATAGCAGTTTTCAAAGCAGCCCAAGTAGTTGGAATTGGATATAATCTACAATGTTCAGACCACCATACACATGCAAAACTAGTGAAAGCACAAACAGCAGCAGCAACTCGTCTCTCCTCAGGATATTGTAAACATGTAAATCGTTCTTCAGTTTCTAACTCCCAAGTAAGATATATATCAGGAACATATCTACCCTCAAATGGTGGAATATTCAATTTCAGTTAGGAATATGGACATCATCTCGTACCTGAGGTGATGAGGACATCAATACAATTGTTACACCCACAACCCCTGCTGCTATACATGCTGGACCAATTACTAGAGCTCGTGCACGCCAACTAAATTATCAGGTACTTTCGTTTCTTGGTAATGATTCTAATGTTCATGAGAATATGATGCTGCCTAAATTGGATACATTTGTTTTGCTTACAAATGAAGGGCCTAGCTTGGAGAAGGATGAACATTGGAGCAAGAACAAGCATGGAGATGATGGCATGCGCAAGGGGAACAAGAACGGAGTTACAAGTGATGATTTCAGGACTTTGAAGCCACCATAATGGGTGCATGAAGCCTTGGACGAAATATACAAGATGCCACTTCATAAATTTCGTCCCGAGGCTATTTTAGGTGCTGCGTCACCTTATTATTGAGCCAGGCCCATGTAATTTCGAAATACATAAGTATAGGCTATTTTTAGAGTCCGTATGTGTGGGGAAACAAGAGATAGGGTTGATTTCGGACCCCTCCACCAAGGGCCACGAAATTCCCCCCTCTTCCTCCATATATACAGCCCTTAGGGCATCGTTTAGACTTTGGGTTTTGTTTAGATTAAAAGTTCGCCATAGCTGCAACTTCGCGTACTTCGTTTGTGTTCAATGACCAGACAAAGGCGTCACAGAACCCCACCTTGATCAATAAAGCTTTTGATAGAGGCGAGGGTCCCGATCTTTCGATGAGATGATAACTATCGATTTGGTGGAGACGACTTTGACGATCCGACTACAAACGTGCATGACGTTGCGCCTTAGCAATCGCTAAACCAATCTCCTGAGGTTACTGACGATGCCGGAAGCACGGTCAGCCTGACCACGAAGGTCTATTCCTGCAAGCAATCGAAGAACGAGCAAGAATATGATAAAGCAATCTGAATATTGCAAATATATATGAGGTATTGATAATGGTGGGGATCCGGAAGCGGTCTTGGTCTGGTCGTTGGACACAAACGAAGTACACGAAGTTGCAATGGCTAACTTTTAACTAAACAAATCCCAAAGTCTAAACGATGCCCTAAGGGCTGTATATATGGAGGAAGAGGGGGGGAATTTCGTGGCCCTTGGTGGAGGGGTCCGAAATCAACCCTATCTCTTGTTTCCCCACACATACGGACTCTAAAAATAGCCTATACTTATGTATTTCGAAATTACATGGGCCTGGCCCAATAATAAGGTGACGCAGCACCTAAAATAGCCTCGGGACGAAATTTATGAAGTGGCGTCTTGTATATTTCGTCCAAGGCTTGATGCACACATTACGGTGGCTTCAAAGTCCTGAAATCATCACTTGTAACTCCGTTCTTGTTCCCCTTGCGCATGCCATCATCTCCATGCTTGTTCTTGCTCCAATGTTCATCCTTCTCCAAGCTAGGCCCTTCATTTGTAAGCAAAACAAATGTATCCAATTTAGGCAGCATCATATTCTCATGAACATTAGAATCATTACCAAGAAACGAAAGTACCTGATAATTTAGTTGGCGTGCACGAGCTCTAGTAATTGGTCCAGTATGTATAGCAGCAGGGGCTGTGGGTGTAACAATTGTATTGATGTCCTCATCATCCTCCCCTTCTTGAAATGAAGTCGTCCTCGACGGAAGTTCATCTCCCTCACCCACATAATGCTTCAAATCTGCAATGTTAAAAGTGGGACTAACCCCAAAATCTGCAGGCAACTCAAGTTTATATGCATTATCATTTATTTTCTCTAACACCTTAAAGGGACCATCAGCACGTGGCATTAGCTTTGATTTGCGCAAATCAGGAAATCTATCCTTACGCAAATGTAACCAAACAAGATCTCCAGGTGCAAACACAACATGTTTTCTACCCTTATCTCCAGCAAGTTTATATTTAGCATTCATACGCTCAATGTTTTCCTTAGTTAACTCATGCATTTTTAAAATCAATTCAGCACGTTGTTTAGCATCAAAATTAACCTTCTCCGAAGATGGAAGAGGCAACAAATCAATAGGTGCACGAGGTAGGAAACCATACACAACTTCAAAAGGGCACATCTTAGTAGTAGAATGCAATGA
>NW_021272480.1:0-1425 GCF_002162155.2 Triticum dicoccoides
GGAGGAGAATACTTAAGTCACGAATTTGGTACACACTTAAAGAAATGTGGAATCGTTTCACAGCTCACGCCGCCTGGAACACCTCAGCGAAACGGTGTGTCCGAACGTCGTAATCGCACTCTATTGGATATGGTGCGGTCTATGATGTCTCTTACCGATTTACCGCTATCATTTTGGGGATATGCTCTAGAGACAGCTACATTCACTTTAAATAGGGCACCGTCTAAATCCGTTGAGACGACACCGTATGAATTATGGTTTGGAAAGAAACCTAAGCTGTCGTTTCTAAAAGTTTGGGGATGCGAAGCTTATGTCAAGAAACTTCAACCTGAAAAGCTCGAACCCAAGTCGGAAAAATGCGTATTCATAGGATACCCTAAGGAAACTGTAGGGTATACCTTCTACTTAAGATCCGAAGGCAAGATCTTTGTTGCCAAGAACGGATGCTTTCTGGAAAAAGAGTTTCTCTCGAAAGAAATAAGTGGGAGGAAAGTAGAACTCGATGAAGTACTACCTCTTGAGCGGGATAGTGACGCAGCACAGGGAACCGTTCCTGTGATGCCCACACCAACTGAAGAGGAAAACCATGATAATGATCAAGGTACTTCGGATCAAGTTACTGCTGAACTTCGTAGGTTCACAAGGACACGTTCCGCACCAGAGTGGTACGGCAACCCTGTCCTGGAAATCATGTTGTTAGACAACAATGAACCTTCGAACTATGAAGAAGCAATGGCGGGCCCGGATTCCAACAAATGGCTTGAAGCCATGAAATCCGAGATAGAATCCATGTATGAAAACAAAGTATGGACTTTGACAGACTTGCCCGATGATCGGCGAGCGATAGAAAACAAATGGATCTTTAAGAAGAAGACGGACGCAGATGGTAATGTTACCATCTATAAAGCTCGACTTGTCGCTAAGGGTTATCGACAGGTTCAAGGGATTGAAAACGACGAGACATTCTCTCCCGTAGCAAAGCTAAAGTCCGTCCGAATCATGTTAGCAATTGCCGCATACTATGATTATGAGATATGGCAGATGGACGTCAAAACAGCATTCCTTAACGGGCATCTTAAGGAAGAACTGTATATGATGCAGCCGGAAGGTTTTGTCGATCCTCGGAACGCTAACAAAGTATGCAAGCTCCAGCGATCCATTTATGGACTGGTGCAAGCATCTCGGAGTTGGAACATTCGCTTTGATGAGATGATCAAAGCGTTTGGGTTTATGCAGACTTATGGAGAAGCCTGCGTTTACAAGAAAGTGAGTGGGAGCTCTGTAGCATTTCTCATATTATATGTAGATGACATACTCCTGATGGGAAATAATATAGAATTTCTGGACAGCATTAAGGCCTACTTGAATAAGTGTTTTTCAATGAAGGACCTTGGAGAAGCTGCTTATATATTAGGCATCAAGATC
>NW_021272481.1:0-1637 GCF_002162155.2 Triticum dicoccoides
AAAAAAATCCTATAAGACCCGGGTCGTAAGAAAGCAATCGTTAGACCCTCTCCTGCAAGCGACGTGTGGCGATTAGGAATCTCAAAGAAGCACCCCCTCTCATTCCCCCACTTACTCGCTTGCAAATCCCGACTCAATCTAGAATGCCCCCAAATTCTAGCTGCCGGCGACGTGATACGCCCCTGCTGCTCTCCACATCGCCGCCGGCGTGCTCCTCGACGCCCAAAACACCTCCCCAGATCGGCGTGCTCCATCCCAATCGGCGGCCCAGCTCGCAGCACCACCCCAGCTACTTCTTCCCGCCGGCCACTCGCCCCTTGGCTACGGCCAAGCTTCTCTTCCATGGCCACCCTCCTCCTTGGCTCCACCGTACCTACTGTACATTGAAGACAGAAGAACCAAAAATCTGTTGTTGTGCATGCTCTGTCGATGAAGATTCAGTGCTTTGTAGAAATATCCGCGCAATTCGTTTCACTCAACTAGACCAAACAACCAGGAACTCAAGTCAAGATAGGATAGTGGAAGCACATTGTGGAGCTTTTTATTGTATAACTGAATTTGGTGTACATGTGAATAAAAGCTCCTGGTACTTGGAGCATCTTATAAATTTTGCAGTGTATATTCGTTCTGTCCACTCTTGTGCTAACAATGATGTGCAGTTTGTAGTGTGATTTTGTTGTTGTCGACTCTTGCGTTAAAAAAGATTCTTTGTCAGTCAAGAATACATCATACAAGCATGTATGCCTATATGCTGATAAATGCGCCCAGGCAGCAGCATGCGGCCAACCATGTCGGGCTAGAACAAGGCTCCTCTGACGTACTGCAGGGAGCAGTTGGGGCACTGACATGTGGACCCAGAAGCAGGTTCTCTCACCTGTCAGAGTGAGCCAACTGCACCCTGCAGTATGTCAAAGGAGCTGAGTCCGTTGGGCTATGGCTACCTGTTTGGGCACGTCCATTTAATCATTTTCGCAAACATACATTGATTGGCAGCTAGTTCTCCAGTTGGCGCCCCATCATACTCACTCGTCAAGGCCCGACGATGCTCCTATTTTTTTTATGTTATATACTCCCTTCGTCTCAAACTAAATGTTTTAACTTTTTACTTATTTTAGTATAAAATTATAGTAAGGTTTTTCTTTTGTGGGGAAAAATTATAGTAAAGTTGAGACACTTATTTTTTGGGACGGAGAAAGTATTATATATGTACTGGTATTATGTGGCCTTTGTTTCAGAGGAAACAAAACAGTAACCTTGATTTGCTTGCCTTTGAGGTCCCTGTCGAAATACTTCGTTGTAATAGAGTACACACTGAGTGCAGCATACTCAATCATGACGTGGTTGCACACCAGAGAAGTTGTGACAACATGATTTTACAACGTTGAAAAATCTCGACCAAGGAACACAAGACTGATTTGTCGTGTCAGTACAGTAGACAACAATTCAGGATCCAGTAAAACACAAAAAAAGCAGCCCCTAGAGCAACTCTAGCAGACCCCGTAAAATCTCGACACATAAAACGCATTTGCAGTTTGACGAATATCTCGTTTGCGGGTCGACAACGAGCGCGGCCGAACAAAAACAGTAGATGAAACTGCATAATTTAAAAAAACAATTTCGCGGGGGAAATTGCACCA
>NW_021272482.1:0-3432 GCF_002162155.2 Triticum dicoccoides
TGGCATTGTTTTGCTTTATTCTTTTCATGCGCGCAAGCTCATAATCAGTATGATGATATTCAGAATCAGAGATTCACGAAAACATAAAAAGTAATCAGATTATCTACGGAATGCATTGCGGATTCAACTCGAAGAGTGTCTCCCTATAAACCCTGCATATGCAAAGTTCATGCCCCAACCGTGCTGACCAGACCACACACAGAAATACAAACCTCTTATGTCTCTATAACAGGAAGACACACATTTCAAAACTGAAGTAGGAACATTAGAATCATATTAAATTCGTATTTGACCAAATAAACCAAGGAATTATGAGTGGCATAATGTTTAGCTTCAAGGGTGGAGTGCTAGTAGTGCGACACAAAGCAAGTAGGCAGATTGTATTCCATGTAAAAGATCGTAGTCTATGTAAAAGATTGAAATGACACTTTCTTTCTATACAATGTAGTGTTCGTTTCCCACACATGATGGAAGAGATCACACAGAGTAATACTATTCACTCATGTCTACGGTTCAAGTATTTTGAAACAGGGTGGTCCACCCTAAAAGAATATTGACAAAAAATATGACAAGGCAAGTATAGATGTAGTGAATCAATCATTTACTTGTGAGATTACTAGGACAAGTATGCAGAATTGTAATTGCAGTAAGAGACCATCCAAAATCTAAATCAAGAAGTTTGTGTAGCACTTATTGTTTGCAACTAATCGACGTGAATAATTGGATATCATATCGAATGAGTAAGAAAGACAAGTAAAATTGTCAACAAACCTGGCCTGTAGTAGTACTTTGGGTCAATGTCACTACGACCAACAATCCAAAATGACTAGTGTCTGTTCCTAGGGCCGGAATTTTGAAACCCTGTGAACTTTACAGGTACTAAATATTACTGAAATACATCTGAACCATTAAGTTTATGTAGCATTCAGCACACAACAAACCCTAATGACAGTCCTTCCTAATGAGTAATGAATCAATTAGAAAATGGGTGATGAGGAGTGGCTTCTGAGTGTTGAGGATGTATCTCAGTATAAATCGGGTTGGCTTAGTGGGTGTTGCACGCCTGAGCCCTTAACGGACTGGGAAGGTAGGCACGGTGGTGCTCCTGGGCAGTGGTGACGTTGTTGGGCGAGCGGGTCCTAGCCTCCTGTTAGTCCGGCGTCTCCTCCTAGAGTCATGTCGTCCGGGGACGGCAAGTCACCGATGAAGTAAGTGGCTGGGGGCGAGTAGAGATCGAAAGCGCGCAATAGAACAGAGGGGAATCGAGGCCTGGGCCGACCCAAAATCCCAGGGTGGGCCACGGCCCACCGTGGGCACCCTGTAGAGATACACACCCGAGCGGCTAAACTTGCATTTTCGAAACTAAATTAGGAACATTTAGCTGACTAATTAAATGACTCTGTTTTAATAATATCAGATTCGTATTTGAACAACTAAGCTTGTTTAGCTTGATGGGTGGAGCAATGCTATTATGACATGAAGCACGTATGCTGATCGTATAGTGATCATAAAAGGGGGGAATCCTAAGCATTTTTTGAGCAAAAGAGGGTTTCCCCTCCGATTTCTATTAAAGAAACCACCACGGAACCAACATGATCAATTAAACCGTAAGCATGATCAATTAAACCCTATTATGACTGTGCCATGGCAGATTTAAAGCTGCAAACCGGAGAAATGCTATTTAGCATCCATTGTTTGCTTCAAACTATAAGAACTAAATTCTAAGAGCTGAAAAGAAAGTACAATAACCAAGTTACGATCTATTTTCTGGTTGAGATAAAAAAGTTGAGGAAATATGAAGTGCCACCTCTCTTGCGGCGCCGCGTAGGCATCGGCGGTGCGATGGCTATCGGTGACGTGGAAGCAAATCTGCAACGGTAGACGGGTGCATCGGGGGATAAGTCCCATTGCGGTGGAAGAGAAGGTCGTGTGAGCGGCCCTGGCAAAGAGGACGACGACGCCCACGAAGTGAGAGGACGCGATTCAAGGCTCTTGGTCTGTCCCCATGGATGAGAAACATCCATCTTTAGCAGTGGACGACGCGGTCTTGGTAGGCGCTCTGGCATGGTGGAGGATGGTGGCGATGGATGGGGTGGAGGGCGGCGGCGATGGATGGGGTGGAGGACGGAGGAGGCTGGTGTCGGGATGGTGTTTTAGCACGGATGGTGTATGAATGGGGAAATGGAGGGAGAGGTACGGGGAACCATGATTTTGGGACACACCTGTCTGAAATATGGGAAAGTTATGAACTTAGCCCCCTATTTAAAATTTGGACGTCTCGTTGGTTGGCGATAGGACGGTAATCTCGCATCTCGCCAATATTTGCCCAGAGCGATTTCAGGCCAGGAGAGGGTGTTTTAGTGCCCATGGTTGGCGCCCACGGTGTATGAACGGGGCTGACAGGTAGGGAAGTTGTGTCACGTCTGAGTGAAGTTACAAACCTGTCCCTATTGAAAATATTTGCCTACATTGATTACGGTCGAGTCGAGTTTGTTTTGCCGCCAACCGTGTATGAATGGGGAAATGGAGGGAGAAACAGTGGTCTTTCGGATGAGCTTGAATCAAATGTGTTTTGCCGCCCATGTTTGGCGCCCACCGTGTCGGAATGGGCTCATAGGCGGTCGTGTCACGTCTAATTGAAGTAACTAACCTACCCCTATTGAGAGCACTGAAAATCGGACCGATGGATTGTCTGTGTAAGGGGTAGACAGTAATTTCCATGTCCCAAACACTTGGCTTCGGGCAGCCGACGTGGGAGTGGACATTTTGCCACTTCTTTCGAAAGATGTATTCCACTATCATATATCAATATGATTTACAAATGTCGATACTTGAATTGAGAAGCTAGAATCCAGTTTAAGGTGAATTCGAATATTTGGAACACTTTATGTCCAACTCAAATGTCACACGCAGCATAATGTGTACTCCCATTTAGATATGTACAAAGCGATGTATCAAGATTCAAATACCAAGTCAACCAACCAAGAATGTACATAACTAACGGACATATAAACACTTATAGAGTATATGGATCAATAATATCAACTAACATACATAAGCCAGGCCGTTGTACTTTTTCTTTTGCGAGAAGAGCATCATTTTTAGCGAAGCTAGTACAACATCTTGGCCCTTTCTGACGCGTGCCAATTATGGTCCATCTATACTAATATTATTGCTGAATGCATATTCAGCCCGATTTGCATATTTGTAGGTCTGGCACAGCAATCAAAATGAAATGTCTCCAAGTCTTATCAATTAATACAGACTTGTGCTCAAATAAAATTGCAAACCAAAAAACAAAAAAACAATTATTACATGATCTCTAGAACAAATGGTTTGATCGAGTACATGAACAAACAACACAAAGGTTATTCAACAATGGAAAGAACATTTCACCTATGATTTACCAATTGGGAATTTAATTTCCTTTTT
>NW_021272482.1:3749-5158 GCF_002162155.2 Triticum dicoccoides
TTTTTCCTTCAGGAGCTTAACAATGCGGTCAGTCTCAACTTGCTTCATTTTGAAATCCACCAAATATTTAATGGTTGTCTTGAGTACTGCTTGTGATTGTGTTGTTTGCTTCCTCAACATGTCAACTTTATCTCTAAGTGCAGAAGCAGAATCTCTTTCTACCACTAGTTTACTCTCTAGAGCATTAGCAGTTGGAAATTCATGATGCACGATTAGGCCGGTGCCACTGTTGTGGGATGATACAACGTCCATGGGGACCTCGCTCTTTGATCTTGGGCTAACCTGGTTTGCCATTAAAGTTCCGATTGGATTTAGAATAGTTGAAGTTAGAAAAACATCTCAACTAGGAGTTATAACAGCAAACCAGTTAAACAAACAAGGAATTATAGAGTTTCAATTGCAAGGTGAAAATTAGTTATTAACATCATTGTAACCCATTGTTGCAGCAGCAAAGTAGTTAAAAAACAAGTTTTACAAAAGGTACCTGTTGTGCAATTGGAGTTTCTCTTGGATCCTAAAAAGTTGAGTAGCCAGTAACGTGATTAGAGCAATCGGTTGCAGCAGCAAAGCAGTTAAACAAACAAGTTTTGCAAAAGGAACCTGTTGTGGCATTGGAGTTTCTCTTGGATCTTGAAAAGTCGAGTAGTCAGCAACTTGATTAGAGCAACAAGTTACAGTAGCAAACCTGTTACACAAATATATTTTTGAAAATGTACCTATTATGCAATTGGACTTCCAATAGGATCCTGAAAACTTGAAATTGGTAAGATGATTACAGCAACAAGTTACAGCAGCAAACCAGGTAAACAAGGAAGTTTCTGAAAACATACCTAGTGTGCCAATGGAGTTTCAGTTGGATCCTGCAAACTTGAATGTTAGCAATCAATAAATAAAGTTTTGCAAGAGCCATAAGAAACTAACATCAAACTAGTAAAACTAACCAGTTTTGGCAACATATTTAATTACACATGAACTAGTAAAGCTAACAAGTTCTTAGCAACGTATTAAAGTAACAAGTCGGTACCGTTTACTAGCAACACGGACATCTGTAAATTTCTTTGATGTAAGCAAAATGATTCCAACACATATATAAGTTAAAAAGACGGTGTCCCTCATATAAACCTGATAGTTGTCTATCTATGAACATGCAAACATTACTAGTGCTACAAGTGATAACAACAAACCATTTAAACAAACAGGGTATCAGAATGCAAAATTACACATAAATTCTGTTGCACCCTAGAAGTACATATGACTAGCTATCTACATGCTTAAGTAGCTATTTAAGTTTAGGCAAACAGGTAATTCTTAATAGTAAGTATCAAACACATAGATAGGTGCAGTCTATAATAGGATTAACAGGCTATGGCATTATGTAATCAGTAGCAAACTAAATTAAACCAAGCAAC
>NW_021272482.1:5289-6771 GCF_002162155.2 Triticum dicoccoides
TACTTGAACAATTTTGCAATAAGTGGCCTATTAAAATTCCAAGAAGTAGGTAACTGAACTTATGCTATCTCTTTATACAGGCACACTTCAACTTCTTTTTCTCTTACAAGGTTTTACGAAGGAGTCCATGGCATTAATTGCTTGGATACGCAGTCCCAATACTTCATTCTTCCCACACTGCATTGGTAAGTCGAATGGTTAATCTGCTAAGATGGTGCGTCCTTGATATGTTATATGAAGACGTGTAGTCAGACTAGTTGTAGCCACACACATCACACTGGCTTTTACTGTATATTTCATGTGATTACATTTGGCATATCGAGATCTAAGCAATCTACAACAGGATGAAAAGACTGGCATCCATCACATTATTAGCGAACTCAGTTCATAGAAACAAGTAATTCAACCATTCTGTGGGTAAATCAAAAGCGCCATCGGAATATTTTTCACTACCCCAATCATACACGCAAAAAGGGGGCAACGCCACCGTAGGGGCTGGTATGGGCGGCCACCATGGGTGGCTGGAAAGTGTGCACCTAGTTTGAGTCATCCAGGCTAGCCCAGGCTAGTTTTGTTCATACCAATGCATGAGCAGGCAATGTAAAAAATGAAGAAAAACATTTCAATTTGGATAGGCCAATAACATAAGTGCAAGGCAGTCCCTATAGCAGGCACACGGCCCAAACGAGCGCCTCCCATATCGATCGACAACAGGAAAATCCCAATTCGTTTGCTCCAGCCTCCAATCTGGTTCGCTCCTAACCTAGCCGCCGCTGGACAGACCGACACAGCACTTCCTCGCGCCCTCATTGGAGGGCTGTTGCCGGGCTTCAAGCAAATGGAAGGACAAGAAGATGAAAATCCTTCCCTGGGTGTAGCCTGCGTGGGAGGCAGCAGTGGCAGCATGGGCATGGCATCGAGCTTGCGCAAACGAACAGTCGTAGCTTGCAAGAGTAGCATGCGCAATGAACAGGTACATCACATCCCTGATTATATCAAATTCAACTATTCAATTTCTGGCCAATACTTAACCTGGTGGTGTTGTAAAACTGCTTGTGTGTAGGGAATCTATGAGAAAATGAAACCAATTTCTGCTTATTTAAAACTCCCCCAATCAATACTAAACTGACTGAATCTGATGTATCTAATCAAGTTTCCGGTGCAAACATACAAGCTCATGTTGTTCTTGAGCCTGAAGTGTCTAATGAACATACTGCTAATGAAGGATTTGATGCAAACATTTTACATGCTCCTGGTGATGAACATATAGTGTCTAATGAGGGATCTAATGCAAGCATTTTGCAACCTCCCATTGAAGGATTTAGTGTCTAATGATGATCTACTATGTTGAGAGACACAGAGTGATTTGCACGCATTGATGACAAGCAAATTGTAGTACATTCTCATGGCTTGAGGAAACGTCGAGGCCATCTACCAGAAAGTCCCCGTATCATGACAACGTAGCATAAATACTTTTCTAAT
>NW_021272482.1:7427-28164 GCF_002162155.2 Triticum dicoccoides
GATTTGAGCAATCTGGGCGCAGAAGGGGACGGTGGAAAAGGGAGATTTTGTAGGGCTGGAATTGGGGCCGCTAGTTATTTCAATCCGAAAGGTGGAAGTGCGAACTTATTTTGTCGTCATTCTTTTTTTTGGGGGGGGGGAGGGAGGGGGTGGGTGGCTGGGTGCTAAGCGTCCGTATGACACACGCGACCACCACGACACGTCCCTTGTCTGCCTGGTGTGCATACATTTGAGAATGCAAACGATTCTTCTTTCATTTGTGTCGTGGTTTTGTCACGGCAGATGTCCTAGAGAAAGGACTTAGTCATGGAGCCATCGTGACGGGTTAGCTTGAAGGGGTTAAAGCGGACACAAGGACGCAAGAGAGTTTATACTAGTTCGGCCCCTTCGATGAAGGTAAAAGCCTACGTCTAGTTGTTATGGAATTGATGGGGTTTCGACGAAAGGGAGCAAACAAGCTTCGCCTATGTCTCAAGTTGTTGTCTGTGTCCTTGAACCGCCGCCGGGTCGTCCCCTTATATACACGGGTGACACCCGTCGGTTCACAGAGTCCCAACACCGGTCGATATTCGTATCCGGGTTGGTCTCTCCTTATTCCTAACTTACATACAATTTTATATACAAATTCCGGTTTACCGCTACAAGTCTTGAACCGGCTACGGGCCTTAGGCCCTCATCTGCCTTCTTGGGCTTTATCACTTCTGGAACTACTGATGAAGTTGACCCGGCCCAGATAGGCCGGTTTACGCCCAGCAGTAATATCCCCAACATTAGGCCCCAGATTGATTTGAACGGGTTCATGTCAATCCTTTAACAAAAACTTCATCTTCAACGTCTTCTCATAAATCGGTAAACCTCCATGATGTCATCTTCTCTGATTACTGTAAACCGGAGTGACGTCACCTGTCATAACGAACATATCCATTATGCTTCTTTATTTAATATATCTGCGGAAATCGAGGTGACAGCTCCGTTTAGTGGCCCCTTGATTGTCGCGCATGACACATGTCTTTTTGCCTTATAAATAGGACCGAAGGGTCATTTCCTTTCTCTTTCCCTTCTTCCCCTTCTGCTTCGTCTTCCTCGCATCGCCTGACTTCAGGGCTCCGCCGCCACCGTCGACCTTTGCCTCAACCTTGGCCGCTGCATCAACCTGGGCGCACCAGAGCATCGCGGCCACCTTCGGCGTCTTCCGCAGTTCCGGTAAACCTTCTATGCTTTCCCCCGCAGATCTGTTTTAGGGTTTCACAGTTCTTCCGTATTCATCGTCTGCTTCTTGCTCCTGCGATAGATCTTTGAATCCGCAAATCTTTATTCTGTGCAATGATAGTTGTTTGACCTTCGCCTTCACTTATGCATCTCAAAATTATAGATCTATATGAACGTTTTGCTTATAGGTTCGACACTACTCCTTTTGAACTTGTAAGTATTTATCTCTTTTCTGAACTTGCTTCAGATCCAATGCCGTAAAGAAATCTTGTAAAACCTATTTCTGCGTACTTGTCCATCTGCAATCTCAGCTTTTCAATGCTTAGATCAGGCGGTTTAACCTTATAGAAATTTTTTCCAAACTGGTATATGCCATTAGTCCCCTTGTTGAACCGCCAGATGTTGGTTGCTTCATGAAACTCCAGTTCAGATAGTTCTGTCTCTGGTTTAACAGTGCATATACCAACGTACCTTGATCAAATACATTTTTGAATCGGGATCTTCTACCTTGTAGATTCCATCATGGCCAAGCAAGTATATGAGTGCAATTGGGTTCCTTCTCGCGTCACAGAGGCTGAACTAGACGATTTAGTCCTGATTGGCACTTTAGGCAGCAAAGATACCATCCATTGGAGGGCTCCTGGCAAAGAATGCCCTCCCACACCTCGAGAAGGAGAGGTTGTTGTTTTCGTAGATCACTTAGCCCGGGGCTTTAAGCCGCCCGGTTCTAAAATTTACCGGGATGTTTTAGCCGATTTCCAACTCCATCCACAAGACACTGGCCCCAACTCTGTTACAAATATGTGTCACTTCCAAGTGCTCTGTGAGGTGTTCTTTCAAGAGGAGCCCACAGTGGAATTGTTCAGAGACCTTTTCCATTTAAACTGCCGTACTGAATTTACTGATGGCTCTAATACGGAGTTGGGTGGTGTGGTGATTCAGAAAAGGAAAGAGGTCACATACCCTCACGCCAAGCTGCACATCCACCCTAAAGAGTGGAATCAGACATGGTTCTACTGCAAAGACACATCCCCTGCTGGTGAGAATCCCTTGCCTGGCTTTCGTCCGGAACGGCTCAGCAATACACACCCTTTTCATCAAAGATTGACCGCCCAGGAGAGAAGCAAATATGCTCCCCAACTGTCAAAGCTCCGAGCCTTTATGGCCAACGGTTTAACAGGGGTTGATCTTGCTCGCTGTTGGATATCATGGAGCATACTGCCCCTTAGTCAGCGCTCCGGTTTGATGTGCGAGTATACTGACAGTGTTGATGATCCACTGCGACATTCAAAAATCCAGCTCTCCGATGAAGAAATCACAGAGGCTGTGAATAAGATGCTGAATGAACCGGAACACGTCTGCGCTAAAACCGGCTTGCTTCCCTTCTGCGCCACCAATAAACCGCCAGCTGTAAGACTTTGATTTTTCTCTTTGCTGAATCTGTTTATTGATATGTCTGGTCATTGTTTAATATCAGTGTATGTGTAATCAGGGCAATGATCCGTTTTGGAGCAAAAAACTGCCACAGGAGAAACCAGAAAGACCAGCCAAACCGGAAAGAGCAACTCGGCAGAAGACTAAAGCTGTGAAGAAGACTGCCCACAGGAAAAGAACCACGGCATCTTCTAATCCGGCCCCTGATGATGATGTGGATATCCGGACTTTGAGGTAGATCTTGACTCACTTGGTTTATTTTTCATGCGTCTTATTGATGATGATATTTGTCAGGATGATGCCGAAGCCAGCCACGCGGATGTTGCAGAGGTAATTATTCTCTCTTCCGATTCAGAAACTTTGCCTTCACAAAAAATCCGTCAGGCAAATCGGAAAGTTAAATTTTCTCATCCTCTTGCTTATCTGGATCCTAAATTTCTTATGAAGACCCAACAACATGAAGCCCGTCACACAACCCGGCATAGCGGCCAGGTAATTACCTCCGCCAGCTTACCGAACAGTCCGGTTCGGAAACGCCATTCAGAGGTCTCTAATTTGCTTGTCAGTGCTTGTCCTAAAGCGGGCTGCTTTCGTCAACCTCTTAATCCATCTGACTCCGATTACCAGGTTACTTCCCACTCATCTTCTGGCGAGTCATCGGCTACTCAGCTGCCACTGCTCAAAACGGTGCTTGGGTAAGCTACACTTATTGTGATATTTCCAGTACATCGCCCTTGAACATATGCTGTACTTGATTTTGTTATTATTCTCAGGGCCAAACCTAGGCCAAGCAAGAAGGCCCGCCTGGACAAAGCTGCCGAAGAAGATGCCGTTCTTGAGCCAGGCAAGACACCCGATCTTGAAGAGGCTATTCCTGAGGATATACCCAACGATCCACCGCAGCAAGACGACGATCTTATTGCTGAAGAGAGACCTGCTGATCCCTCAGGTCCTGTCAAATCAATCCACAGACTCCATCCGGATTGAAAGCTCCACCGGTCCAGCAAAACCTACTGACAAGCCAACAGCTCCAGTGCAAACCGGCGGTACCCAGGATGGTGAGGTTATCATTACTGGCACTGGCCATACTGAGCCAAGCAATCCTGTCGCTTTGTCCAAACATTCTGCCAAGGAAGAATTTGCTGCCTTTGGCAAAGGCAAGTGGAACGCTGATCTGACGACTTATGCTGCTCTGAATGCCCAAGATATCCATTCCGGCTATCTGAACCGGTTGTATACCAGTCGCGACTATGAAGCCGGTCTGGTTAATATGATGAAAGATAAATATGAGGTAACTTCCATATGCTCCTTCCTGCATGTATGCTTCCATTCTTGCTGACTCTCCTAGCCCCTAAGGGACGGTTTGTAATATTCTTTCAAACCAGGACTTACTAATATAAATCTTGATGCTTTGAAATTCGCTAATGTAGCCCCCAAGGGCCGGTTCAACTTAGCGTAGTTAAACCGGTACTTTAAGTAATTGAAATTGCCGCATCAGAATATATACGAGCAAATAGCCATTAGCCCCCAAGTGCCAAGTTGAATACTTGTATTGATCTTGGGACTTTGTAAGCAATTGAAAGATGAAGATCGAATATGCATTATCCCCCAAGTGCCAAGTGCATAACTTGTTATGTGGTTGCTACTTCAATCCTTGTACCGTTTTGTTGAAGCATATAATTGTATGTATGCAGGCTGAGCTGAAGACGAAAGAAAATCAAATTGCCGACCTCCAAGAAAACCTGAAAACCCAACAAGCTGAAACCTCCAAAGCAAAAGAGGAATTAACCTGCGCTTTAAGCGCCATGGAGCAGCTTAAGGAGAACTTCAACAAGAAACGGGCGGATTGGGCCACTGAAAAGTCCGCTTTGATCAAACGAGCAGAGGATGCCGAGGCTGCACTAAAACCAGTGACGGATGAACTGACCAGCATAAAGCGGCACGTGCATGCCATGACCACTGCTATCTTTGGTAAGCCAGCTTGCCTTCTGAATTGGCTCTGCCTTCTTACAGAGTCGCCGGTTTTTTAACCCTTTATGGTATTTCAGGGACACACATTGGTCACTTGGGGTCAGATGTGCGGAAGAAATTGAAAGCCGCCTATACATTGGTTGAACAATTGTATACTGGTTCCCAGCGGATTATCTGTACCGCCTCTCATAACAAACCGGCACCCACTTTGATTCAAGATACTTTGATGAAACTGTTAGTGGTTCCTGCCCGGGTTGAAGAACTGAAGAAATCTGCTGCTCGAACCGGTGCAATCAATGCCTTAATCCGGGCAAAAGCCTGGGTGCCGGATTTTGATCCTATTGAAGCGGCTCAGGGCTATCCTAGCTTGAAGGAAGACGGGTCAGAATTTGGTGAAGCGGATCTGCGAGCAATAAACCGGGAGGTACGTCCGCTAGCTTGTCAGTTGGCTGAGGAAGCAGACTTGTCTCATTATCAAGCGCAATATGACAGTCAGAACAAGCGAATAGCTACACCAATCCATGAATCGGAAAATCTGATCCCTCCAATCCGTAAGCATACTTACGCTCCCGATATTGACCCGTCATTGCCGATCCATGATGAAGCTGTTTTTCAAGCATTAATGGGAATCGACTGGACAACTGTGGATTTCCAGCCACTGGGTAGAGAAACGGAGGCTTAAGCGGCGCAGGATGACCCACAACCATCAGGCCAGGCTGGTGACCAAGCTTGAATCGGAAGCCGGTTTTAAAACTGCCTCTCCTTTGTGAAAAACAATTATATTATTATGGGCACCATGTTGCCTTGTAATAGGCTAGCTGATACCTTTGATGTTGATATGCCTTCGTGCATAATTTGTTCTTCCTGTGGTAATGAACTTTCCAAAACACTTTCTGAAATGAGAAATTCATCAAGTGCCACCGCGGTTGTACCATTAGGCGGAATATGATGTCTGTATATATGAAATCAAAACATCCAAAACAAAATTTTAAGTATATGATCAAATTTTTGAGATACATAATACCTGCCATCATTGAGTGTGAAGTTGGCTTGGCCAATCTTGAAGCGGAGTTTTGCAAACCCACACTGTTGGAGGAGATAACAGCTCCTGTATATATATATGACGCTGGTTTACCATGTAAACCGTGCCGGGTTATAATAAACACCGTGTTACTCCATAAGAGGATGTTAACAACAAGGATCAAACCGGGCAAATAGTCTCCGTATTGATGTGAACTGTGTTCCGTCAATTGATTGGTTAAAAAACTTCGTCAGTTTAAAAACGCAATAAAAAGCAAAAAAACCCTTCAAAGAAAAGTGTGAAGCAAAAGCAATGACAAAATCGTTTGCCAAAAAAGGTTTATTTAAGCTGATCAAATGGCGTTACCATGGCCAAACACGACCAAGCTCCCGTTAGGTGTAACTATGGTTCTAGTCAGCCAGGTCCCCAAATGAAACCGTGGCATTTATGCCGACCAAATGGCATGGTCATGGTTCGGGTTTGACCAAGCCCCCAAGTGATTCTGTGGCCTTAGGCCGATCAAGAGGCATGACTGGTTCAGACATGACCAAGTCCCCAAGTTATCTGGTGGCTCTCGCCTATCAAGAGGCATGGTATTGGTTCGGACACGACCAATCCTCCAAGTGATATAACACGATGCTTTTAGCAAAGCGAACTCAAGGGGTAAACTGGAAGCCGCTTTAAAACAACTCTGTGTAACCACACATGATGTAAAAGAACAGATACCCCGCTTTAGCTGAGGTTCCGGTTTATTATAGTTAATATATACATCGCTGTAATATGTACATAAGTAGAACCAATGGCTCAGGTATAATAAGGCCGAAGATGAGCTATGTTCCATGGCCTGTTGGTCTCCTCCTCCGATGTACGTGAGTCCTTATGTTCTCGAATATCGACGAGATAGTATGACCCCCTGTGCAGATTCTTGCTAACCACAAAAGGCCCCTCCCAAGGCGGGGATAACTTATGCATACCAGTCTGATCTTGGATGAGCCGAAGCACCAAATCTCCCTCCTGAAAGGTTCTGGTTCTGACCCGGCGACTGTGATAATGATGAAGATCCTGCTGGTAAATCGCCGATCGGGCGGCTGTGATGTCACGCTCTTCATCCAACCGGTCCAAAGCATCTTGCCATGCTGTCTCATTGTCCGCTTCAACATAAGCTGTTACACGAGGTGAATCATGATGGATATCACTGGGGAGAACCGCCTCCGCTCCATAAACCATGAAGAACGGTGTGTATCCTGTTGATCTATTGGGGTTGTATTGATGCTCCATAGCACAGATGGTAATTCTTCTACCCAACAACCCAGCGTTCTCTGCAAAGGAACCATGAGTCGGGGCTTGATGCCTCTCAGGATCTCTTGATTAGCTCTTTCTGCTTGACCATTGGACTGTGGATGTGCCACTGATGAAACGTCGAGCCGGATGTGCTCCCGTTCGCAGAACTCCTTCATAGCACCTTTGGACAAATTGGTACCATTATCTGTGAGAATACTGTGCGGAAAGCCAAACCAGAAAATCACCTTTTTGAAGAACTGAACCGCCGTGGCCGCATCACACTTGCTAACAGGTTGTGCCTCCACCCACTTTGTAAACTTGTCAACCGCCACCAAGAGGTGGGTCTTCTTATCTTTGGACCTTTTGAAAGGCCCAACCATATCCAGCCCCCAAGTTGCAAACGGCCAAGTAATTGGAATCATTCTCAATTCTTGAGCCGGTACATGAGCACGTCTTGAAAACCTTTGGCAACCATCACATCGTCTGACCAGATCCTCCGCATCAGCATGAGCAATTAACCAATAGAAGCCATGGCGAAACGCTTTAGCCACTAGAGACTTTGAACCGGCGTGGTGACCACAATCTCCTTCGTGGATCTCACACAAAATTTCACGGCCTTCTTCAGGAGACACGCAACATTGAAAAGCTCCTGATACACTACAATGATGCAACTCGCCATTGATGATAGCCATGGACTTGGATCGCCGGATTATCTGTCGGGCCAGAATCTCATCCTCTGGGAACTCTCCCCGGTTCTTGTACGCCAGGTAAGGAAGCGTCCAATCCGGAATAACATGAAGAGCTACCACCAATTGAGCCTCCGGATCAGGAATAGCCAAATCCTCTTCACCAGGGATCTTCACCGACGGGTTGTGCAACACATCCAGAAAAACATTGGGGGACCGGTTTGCGCTGAGAGCCCAGCCGGCTTAAAGCGTCCGCCGCTTCATTTTTCCGCCGGTCCATGTGGTCCACCTGATAGCCTCTGAAATAACCTGCAACAATATCCACCTCACGACGATATGCTGTCATGAGTGGGTCCTTGGAGTCCCAAGTGCCAGACACCTGCTGAGCCACAAGGTCCGAGTCACCGAAGCACTTAACTCGACTTAGATTCATCTCCTTAGCAATCCGGAGACCATGGAGCAAGGCTTCATACTCAGCTGCATTGTTAGTACAAGGGAACATCAAGCGGAGAACATAACAAAACTTATCACCTCGTGGGGAAGTTAATACGACTCCAGCCCCCGAGCCTTCCAATTGCCCGAATCCGTCAAAATGGATGGTCCAATATGTATGATCCGGTTTTTCTTTAGGTGCTTGCATTTCTGTCCAATCGTTGATGAAATCAACAAGTGCTTGAGACTTAACCTCTGTCCGAGGCACATACTTCAAACCGTAAGGCCCCAGCTCTATAGCCCACTTTGCAATCCGGCCAGTTGCTTCCCGGTTCTGGATGATATCTCCCAAAGGAGAAGAACTGACCACTGTAATTGGATGCCCTTGGAAGTATTGATTAAGCTTCCGGCTTGCCATAAAAACTCCATACACCAGCTTCTGCCAATGCGGATACCTTTGCTTGGACTCAATGAGCACCTCGCTGATATAATAGACCGGACGTTGAACCGGATGCTCCTTACCTGCCTCCTTTCGCTCAACCGCAATAGCCACGCTGACCGCCCAAGCATTAGCAGCAACATATAGCAGCAACGGCTCCTTGTCAATGGGAGTAGCGAGCACAGGGGGATTGGCCAATTGCCGTTTTAAGTCCTCAAATGCTTCATCAGCAGCAGAACTCCAGACAAACTGATCCGTCTTTTTCAACATCTGATACAAAGGGATTGCCTTCTCACCGAGGCGACTGATAAACCGGCTTAACCCAGCAATCTGGCCTGCCAGGCGCTGAACATCATTGATACAATTTGGTTTAGCGAGGGAGGGATCTTCTCCGGATTAGCCTCAATTCCCCTATTGGACACCAAGAAGCCTAATAACTTGCCCGCCGGTACACCAAAGACACACTTGTCCGGATTAAGCATCATCTTGTATGTCCTCAGGTTATCAAAGGTTTCCTTCAAATCATCAATCAGAGTCTCCTTCTCTCTGGACTTAACCACGATATCATCCACGTAAGCATGTACATTACGGCCAATCTGCTTGTGAAGACAATTTTGTACACACCATTGGTAAGTCGCTTGGGCACTCTTGAGCCCGAAGGGCATAGACACATAGCAGAAGGCTCCAAAGGGAGTTATAAATGCCGTCTTCTCCTGGTCCTTAACTGCCATTTTGATCTGATGATAGCCAGAGTACACATCCAAAAAACTTAAACGCTCACAGCCCGCCGTAGCATCAATAATTTGATCAATACGGGGGAGAGCAAAAGGATCTGATGGACAAGCCTTATTAAGATCTGTGTAATCCACACACATGCGCCATGTGCCATTTTTCTTGAGGACCAGCACCGGATTGGCAAGCCACTCGGGGTGAAAAACTTCAACAATAAAGCCAGCTGCTAAGAGCCTGGCTACCTCTTCTCCAATTGCCTTGCGTCTTTCTTCGTTAAACCGGTGGAGGAACTGTTTCACCGGTTTATATTTAGGATCCACATTAAGTGTGTGCTCAGTGAGTTGCCTCGGTACACCTGGCATGTCAGAGGGGTTCCATGCAAAAATGTCCCGATTCTCACGGATGAATTCGATGAGCGCGCTTTCCTATTTCGGATCCAAGTTGGCACTGATGCTGAACTGCTTGGACGAATCACTAGGTACGAAGTCAACAAGCTTAGTTTCTGCTGCCGATTTGAACTTCAGGGCCGGATCATGCTCCGTAGCTGGCTTCTTCAACGGAGTCATGTCCGCCGGATCAACATTGTCTTTATAGTACTTCAACTCCTCGCTGGCACAAACCGTCTCTGCATAAGCCGCATCTCCTTCCTCGCATTCCAAACCGATTTTGCGGCTTCCGTGAACCGTTATTGTCCCCTTGTGACCCGGCATCTTGAGCTACAAATACACATAACAGGGCCGAGCCATAAACTTGGCGTAGGCCGGTCGCCCAAACAGGGCATGATATGGAGTTTGGATTTTCACCACTTCAAACGTCAATATCTCCGACCTGGAATCATGATCATCCCGAAAGGCCACTTCCAAAGCTATCTTACCAACGGGATATGTTGATCTGCCAGGCACTACACCGTGGAATACTGTATTAGACGGTTTGAGATTCTTATCTGTTAGTCCCATACGACGGAAGGTCTCATAGTACAGGATGTTAATGCTGCTCCCTCCATCCATGAGCACCTTGGTGAACTTGTAACCTCCCACCTAAGGCGCCACCACCAGAGCCAACTGACCCGGATTATCGACCTGGGGAGGGTGATCTTCTCTGCTCCATATGATTGGCTGTTCAGACCAACGTAAATAATGGGGTATGGCCGGTTCAACAGAGTTGACCGCCCGCCTCTGAACTTTCCGGTCTCGCTTGTCCAAGCTAGTGGTGAACACATGGTACTGCCCATTACTCTACTGCTTTGGGTTGCTCTGGTAACCTGACTGTTGCTGCTGTTGGTTGTAACCACCCTGATTGTTCTGACTATTTTGACCATTATGTCCGCCCGGATTACCATTGAATCCTGAACCGGAACTTCCTCCTCCGTAACCCGGCCCGGATCCCGAGCCACCGCCAGATTCGTGATCATACCGGAAATTATTAGAATTCTTGAACTCCTGCATAATAAAGCAATCTTTCCAAAGGTGGTTTGCTGGCGCCTCCTTCGTCCCATGTCTTGGACAGGGCTGGCTTAGCAGATAATTTAGGCGGTTTGGGTTAGGCTTGGGCGCTCCATTACGATTTTTCGTCCTACCCTTGCGTCGCTGGCCATTGTCCTGTGCGTTGGTATTAGCCACAAAGTCCATGTTACCATCCGCTTTACGCTTGCCTCCTCCACCATTGCGTGACCAGTGATGCTGCTGACCTTTGGAGCTGCTGTTCTTCTTCCCTTTCCCTGTCTTGTCATCATCAGATTCGGGATCCTTGGTGCTATCAGAATCAGCATATTTCACCAAAGCGGCCATGAGGGTCCCCATGTCGGTGCAATGACACTTCATCCGTCCCAACTTCAGCTTCAGGGGTCCAAACCGGCAGTTGCCTTCTAGGGTTAATACTGCGGTGTCAGCGTTGATGCGGTCTGAGGAGTGCAACACTTGTGAAACCCGGCGTAACCAATGAGTCGTTGATTCTCCTTCCTCCTGGACGCATGCAGCCAAGTCCACTATCGACATAGGCTGTTTACAGGTATCTTTGAAATTGCTGATAAACCGGGCTCGTAATTGGGCCCATGAACTGATAGAATTAGCCAACAAGCTTTTTAACCAAGTCCGGGCCGTTCCTTCGAGCATCATGGTGAAGTATTTCGCACATGCCGTGTCATCCACATCAAGCATCTCCATGGCCATCTCATAGCTCTCCACCCATGTCTCTGGAGGTTGATCTGCCATGTAATTTGGTACCTTGCGTGGGCCTTTGAAATCCTTGTGCAGGCACATGTTGCGTAAAGCGGGGATAAGGCAAGGCACCCCCAAAGAACTAGAAGTAACACCAGGTTCAGTCAAGGTGGTTGGACGAACCGGCGTGAGCTGCCGAGCCTGATGCTGTGTGGCTAACTCGGCCTCCCTGCGCGCGCGGGCCCGGTCCATCACTCCCTGAGCGTCATCAGCACCACCCACCGGGTTGTTGTCACGGGGTGCCCCACGTCGTTCATTACTCGACACTGCCAGTTCATCCATATGTCTGCTATAGCTCCGGCTTGGACGGGAGGTCGAGTGGATCCGGTCACGGCTGTACGAGTACGCTTCCTGTTGGGTCAAAGCTGTCCTCAGAAGTTCCTTGACCCGTCGCGTCTCTACTGCCTGCAGCGAGTCACCTTCAATTGGAATGGCCTCCAGCCGTACAGCAGCGGCAACAAGATTGTCCATTGGGTTGGAGTAGTGACCCGGAGGTGTTAAAGCAGCCTGAGGTACAACGGTGTTCTAACGAGGTGGGTCCCTCTGACGAGGCTGAACTGGTCCACCGATCCCAGGGGCTTCTGCCCAGTTTCCCTCCAGTGGATTGCCGGCTCTTGGTCCTGGAGTGTTGAAAAGGTCTCTGGCCTCGAAAACCGGAGGTAAGCGGGATCGGTGCTTCCTCCTCATGACTTCATGCGACGCGCTCTGGTCCAACATAAGCTTGTAGGCCTGTGCGTCTAAAGCGGCCCGCTCTGCGCCCATCCTGGTGTCCTCAGCCGCCAGATCCGCCTTGGCCTGGGTGATCTGTTCCTTTACCTTTGCAATCTCCGCGTTGTGAACGTCCTGATCCGGCGGATTAACTTCCGCCATAAGCGCAGCCAACACATCAAATAGTTCTGATAGAACCTGAGCCGGCGGGCGCACAGGGCCTCCTGCCCCGGCAGCCGTCGCCGCTGCTGAACCGGAGACCGTTGCCGCAGTTGTCGAAGAATGAAGTGCTGCTTGTGTTCCGGCCATGAATATTCCAACCCGGTTGGGCAGATCAGAGGGGTCCGGAATACTATCGCCATCGGAACAACTCCCAATCCAGCCATCTTGTAGCTGATAAAGAGATTCGGTTTCTCCGGTCGAAGATTCGTCACCGGAACAAACGACGGTCACGCCGCGAAATTCCAATCCGTCCTCATAACTTCCTCCATGGATGACTCCCACGAAGGCACGCTTCATGACCAGTTTAACCCGGGCGGATCGCACACGCTGAGCCGTCTCGACGAGGTCAGTGCCAATGAAAACATGAATGCTACCAAAGGGGACCTGGTACCCGTACTCAATTGAGCCGGCCTCGGGGCCCGAGCCTGCGTCGTCGATGTAGAGCTTACCGCGACGACTCTTAGTCATCCGGCCTACAGCGTAGCCCTCGAGTCCTTCAAAGCGGCCCTCCAAGAACCAGAAACCATCGTGCGACGGCCCCATGGTGGGCGCCAACTGTCGTGGTTTTGTCACGGCAGATGTCCTAGAGAAAGGACTTAGTCGTGGAGCCATCGCGACGGGTTAGCTTGAAGGGGTTAAAGCGGACATAAGGACGCAAGAGAGTTTATACTAGTTCGGCCCCTTCGATGAAGGTAAAAGCCTACGTCTAGTTGTTATGGAATTGATGGGGTTTCGACGACTAGGGAGCAAACAAGCTTCGTCTATGTCTCGAGTTGTTGTCTCTGTCCTTGAACCGCCACCGGGTCGTCCCCTTATATACACGGGTGACACCCGTCGGTTCACAGAGTCCCAACACCGGTCGATATTCGTATCCGGGTTGGTCTCTCCTTATTCCTAACTTCCAATACAAGTTTATATAAAAATTCTGGTTTACCGCTACAAGTCTTGAACTGGCTACGGGCCTTAGGCCCTCATCTGCCTTCTTGGGCTTTATCACTTCTGGAACTACTGATGAAGTTGACCCGGCCCAGATAGGCCGGTTTACGCCCAGCAGTAATATCCCCAACAATTTGCGAACGAATCTGTATGTATTACCATGCGTGTGTTTTCCTTTCAAATAATAGTCACTTGAAATGAGATACTATAAATTAATTAATGACGAGTTATTTGAAAAAAATCGAAACGGCATCCACGCTATTGTGGATTAAAGTGTGTGTCACATAATTAGTTATTTCAATTAGAGTGTGTCTCACATAGCGATCTCCAATTCTAATGTGGATTTCGCATTTCACGGTATCCACGCTACTTTTTAATACAAATTCATATGTATATGATGAAAACCATGGTAGTGAGAGAACTTTTGGATGGATTCAAACATATGACCTACAAAATAGCACAACAATCGAGTCAATGTCAACTTCTCCAAACCTAGTATGGCACGAATTCGAAATAATTACCCGTAGGCACGGTCCTCAGTTCAAATCTTACAATGTACACCGAATTGAAACATCGATATTAAGTCTCGTACTATCTACATTCAACTGTTATTTTTAGCCCCACACCCCCCTCGGCACACACGCTACATACTTACTGTATCGGTCAATCTTCCTCTCCTAACCACCTTAGGAAGCTATCGGTTTTCGACACACATTCATTCTTTCTCTCCATGTTTCGATCTCTAACTCTCTCAACTACACAACCCCCTTTTTTCCACTCTGTTACCTAATGTATTTACCGCACACACCCGCCATTGCACCCCATCCCGAGCTCTCTCTCTCTCTCTCCCTCCCACCCTATCTCGCCAGATACATGCATTGCCTATCTAGCCCCCAACCTCTTGTGCGCACGCACGCACATTGTCTATCTAGGTCACTCCCTTGAGACTGTCTCACTCTTTCTTCCGCACGGCGCCCCACACTTGCTCAATCTTGCTCTCCTTATCTGAGTCTCGATTAACCTCGTTTTCTTTCACACACAAATGATATATCTCCCTGTTCAGGCCTTGATCGACACACTCTATACTCTCTCACGCAGATTGTCTATCTAGGTCAGTCCATCCAAGCCGCCCCCACTCTTTCGACCTCATGGCGGGCCACGCTCGCTCAATCTGTCTCTCCCTATCTCTCTCTCTCTCTCTCTCTCTCTGTATGTCTCGATTGACCTCACTCTTTCTCGGACACAAACGATATATCTCCATGGTTGAGCCCAATTTGAAATATTTATATTGTATACTCTCTCACGCACATTGTCTATCTAGGCCACTCTCTCCAACCCGTCTCACTCTTTCGATTGCACGACGACCCAAACTTTCTCAATCTCTCTCCCTTTATATATGTAATTGATTGAGCTTGCTTTTCTCACGCACAAAATATATCTACATGTCTGTGACTGGATCATCTCTCAAGCTCTATCTTACAGCCCTCACCCTTCCCAAAAGCTCAATCGGACAATATCTCTCCAGAGCATATATCTCTTTTCAATGAATGTCGGACCACACTCACTCTATCTATATGTCTCTCGATTGACCTCGCTTTCTCACGCTGTATCTTCCACACATTGAAGCTACCTCTCCATCCCTCACAAAGCCGGAGCTATTTACATTGCGAGTGGGACTCCAACCTGGGATTAATTTGTGTAGGCATTTATTCCGGTGGGTTTAGATTATATTTTTGTAGCATTCGGCCCACAACTACTCCAAACACCGTTGCAACCCCCGCACCTCCCCCAATTGACTTCCCTCTGGCTCGGTCATTGCTCTCTCGCACGTCCTTTCTTGCCTTCAAAGTCGCACCATGGTATTATTGCAAAAAACACTGTTGGTTTCTTTAATTATTACAAATAAGCTACAAAACTAAACACCGATAGTCCACCTGGAATGGAACAAATTTTGACCCACAAATTAAAGTGCTACAAACTACACACCGAGGGGCCCACCTGTCATGAAACAAATTTGGACCCATATACAAATTAAAAAAAAGGACGAGGATCGAACATGCGACCAGGGCCTTCAAGCCGCACGTCAATAGGCAACATCCATAGAACAACAATGTTTGTTGTACCCCCCTTTGTTCATATAATGTTTTTATATTACCACATCCTATTTAATGGATAACATGTAATACTATTTTTCGTACATTAGTGGGACCGGCTCGTTAGCACGTACTATTCGCCTTCACTTACTAGTGGGTTCCATCTGTGCTCTCTCTCTCTCCTCCCCTTCTATGTTTAGACGCATGGGCAAACACAAAGAACTCGCGGGCGATGTTGCCGTTGACCATATCTGGACGTGTTCACAAGTTACGACGCCAGTTTCACGTACTAGTAGTACTAGTCAATGTGTACGTGCAATGCACGTTAATTTGGAAGTATATTAAGTGCATGCGGATATTATTTGTGTGTTATTATGTGATTAGCACTATTTTTGGCATGAAATTAACTGCACGCTAAACGTGTTGAGTGCTTGACATTGAAGCAGTCTAGGTCGTTGGATGAGAAGGAATACATGTGGCTTGATGAAGTTTTATATTAAATTTGATATGGCTCTAGCAGAACACTCAATCGATCAAACCATAGATTTCATTCAATCTAACTCTGACTTTAATTCATACGACAATCGATCTAAAATAAATGGAAATGATAAACATTCAGATTTTAAGCATGGCAATCCAAACGTTTTTCATGGCAAATTTAGATTACGTGGCGGCAGCGTCTTGCGGTGGGAAGCGGCTCCTCTGCCATGCTCTGTGTGTCGTCGGGCCACTGACCGATGGTGATGGCGGCGTCTTGCGCCGTTGTCGTGTTCTCCTGGATGTTGGCCCTAGCTTCAAGAAAGGCCACAATGTTCTGGACTTCAGTCTCCAGGAGCGAGTCAACTGGCGGGAGGAGGCGACTAGCGTTGGGGCAAGGAAGCGGTCCACGACGGCCATCCATGCTGCTGAGGGGGGCACTGGCACCCGTGCAGGGATAGGCGCTGGAAACGGCGCGGCGGAGACATTCGTGTGCACGGGCACCGGCACGGGTGCACACATCAATGCACGCGCAGGCGCATGCGCTGGCAGGTGCACGGACAACGGCACGGTCGTGCCCGTCAGTGCATGCACAGGCGCATGCGCTGGCAGGTGCACAGGCGCGTGAAGGTCGGCAGAGACCTCGTGGAACCCTGTGGCATCAAGCTCGGCGACAAAGTGCGGCTCCGAGCCCATCAATGCCACGGGGATGGGCGCTGGCGCAGTCGGGGCGACGGGAGCCGGAACGGGAGTGGGGATAGGTGCGGCGTCTTCCCGCAAGGCCGGTTCAAGGTCGTACCAAAGTGCCTTATGTTCTTGAGACTCCGGCTGGGTGTCTTCCTCGGGAAATTGGAAGACTAAGGACAGACCTTCATGATGCGGCATGGCGTACTGTTAGGTCAGGCTGGTTGGAGGTAGACGACAAGAGAATCGGAGAGGAAGAGAGAAGATTGTAGCAATATCGGGTAGTGCGGGGTTGATTTTAAACTGCGGCGCCAACGACATTAAAAGTGGGAGCAGTTGGGACGAAGGTGGGCGGCGGAGCGTGGTCAAAAGGCTCGCCTCCCGGTGAGCCTGCGCAGCGGTCTGCTCGCACGCCTTCCTGTCAGCCAGCGCAGCGGTCTATTCACACGCCTCCCGTCAACTCACATGCTTTCTCGGATGGCACCTGCTGATGAGAAGCGGGACTTGTGGCGGCATAAATGCCCATGGTTTCAATAGTAAAAGCGTTCGCCTTAATGTGACAGGTCTTTGTTCCAAAATACCTTAGCTCTTCATTTGCGCAACTTCTCATAAGCAGCTTGTATCAAATTGAAGAAAAAAATTACGTAGGGATATTTGTGCCATATCACATGACCATGCTTAGTTTCATGAATTTCTGATCACTTTTGGATTTTCTGAAATTTAAAATCCAGGATTCAAAACAATATCATAACCTGCATCATGCAATAAATTTTCAAGCGATACATCTTTCCTGTTGTATTTCTTAAGAAAGGATTTGGTTAAACATTTTGCTTAGTTAGACTTCAGACAAGTTATGTATGCAGAGTAAAAGGATAATCCCTCCTTACCAGTGCCTTGCCTGATATATTAACTCAAGTACTAGGCACGAACAAACTAGCTCAATTTTTTGCTCATCTTGGTGTATTAGTAGTATTAGGCATGTAGTTGATGGGTGACCTTGGGGAGCAGCGACTGAGGGAATTGAACCGTCACTACAAGAAATATGTCAACTAGTGACCTTCTGTCAGTGACCCTGGAAAATTGGTCATAAATCTATGACCATTTGAGACCAATTGGTCAAAAGTTGTTCGGGGGGCTCCAAATCCTAAACTATAACGACCATTTTGGTCAGAAAGGTCGCTATTTCCTGACACGAAATGGTCATAAAGCATATAACACTGGTCCGCTGCCTTATTTCTGGCTTGCCTGCTCCCTCCCTGTGCTCCCATCCATGCTCCCACTTCATCCTACGGCTATCTTTTTTCCTTTTTTCTTTCTAATCTAATCATCTCCCCCCTGATTTTAAGGGGGTGGGGCCGGGCCTTATTTTGTTCCAATCAAATCAAGCCACGTAGACGGGAGCACGGATGGGCACACGACGGGGGAGCAGGCAAGTCTCGTCCTGTAAATTGTGGTGGGTTGCTATGACTAGGCGCCACCTCAACAGTTTTGCCTATGTGTCATGTCCATGTGTCAGTTTTTGCCCTAGGTTGTGAAGCAACCTATATTTTTGTCATTCCCAAAATTCCCAAAAGGATCTCATAAATTCTTTGGGTCATATCTTTGTCAAATATGTAAAAAAACCTTCCTTGCCTAGTTCAAAAATAATTCAACAATATTCATTTTCCTATTATGTTCAGAAAAACACTTTGTGAAGGAAGTGCTATTTATATATTCTTGATTGCCCTCAAAAATTTTGGGCACTATTTCCTATCCAAATCATTTCCTCATGACAAAATTAAGCTCCATTTGCCCTGTAAATCTTCCTCGGCGAATTTCCAAAGTTTTTGTCTACCTAGAAGCATTGTGAAGGAAGTACCACCTAGGATCCTCCTTTTGAGCTGAAAATTTGTGAAGAAATTCTTCTTAGTAGATGATCATCCTCAGCCAAAACTCACACCCATTGGCCATGTGCATTTCCCATACCGCTAATCAAACACTTGGCTTCTAATTCATCTTTGAGCATAGTTCGGTCTCCTCATGAGAAACTTATCTTGTAATTTTCTTCCTAGCACCTACCAGGGGAGTGCCCAACCCACTAGACATGCCTAGGCAGCCCAGAACGCATGGCAACGCCACGGTCACGCGGTGACCACGCGACGGGCATGCGAGCTTCGCGCTCTAGAGTTGGGCCCTCAGCCACCGTCCAAACCTCGATGTCTCGCCACCAAACCATGTATTTCTAATTAAATAGATACTTATTTACCTAGAAATGATTTTTGGTAAAAATAAAGAGCAAACTATGAGGCAGCAGCATTTCAAATTTGACCCGCTTCCTACTAAATCGGCGGGAAATTGTCTTTTTCACCAGAGATGGATAAAAACTTTTAACACCCAACCATTTTGTCAATTGTGCATTAAATATGTCCTAGTATTTTATAAAATTGGTTAGGTCCAATTTTGCAACAAATATATGGTAGGTCCTTCACAAAAAAACTCATTTCGGGCATTCGAAAAATGGAAAATGTATTTTTCGTGAAAAGAAAATGAAAACTCTCATTGGCAACATTGTTTGGAATTCCAAGATGCACCCTTGTGCACAACATAAGATCATTTTAACAAACTATGCCATGAATGTGGCCATAAGATTGATCATTTGTCTTGAAAGCCATGAATCTTCACGCATGATAGCTCATTTCGGAGAACACTTTTTAAAAATAATTGTCGTATTACAAGTTTATTATTTTTACTGGAAACTTGGTCACATATAATGACACAATGGAAGGTTTTCCAGTTTTTTGATTTTTTTGAATTTTTTATGTCTGTTTCAAAATGCGATCAAAACGGCGGGCTTGACCATTCATAACTAGTGGTTGAATCTTGGAAAAAATTTGATGTTTCTCTGATTAAATAGATACTTATGTACCTAGAAATGATTTTCGGAAAAAATAAAGAGCAAAGTATGAGGCAGCTGCAGTTCAAATTTGACCTGCTTCCTACTGAATCGGCGGGAATTTGTCTTTTCACCGGAGGTGGATCAAAACTTTTGACACCCAACCATTTTGTCAATTGTGCATTAAATATGGCCTAGTATTTTATAAAATTGATTAGGTCCAATTTTGCAACAAATATATGGTAGGTCCTTCACAAAAAAAACTCATTTCGGGCACTCGGAGAATGGAAAATGTATTTTTCGTCCAAAGAAAATGAGAACTCCCTTAGGCAACATTGTTTGGAATTCCAAGATGCACCCTTGTGCACAATACGAGATCATTTAAACAAACTATGCCATGAATGTGGCCATAAGATTGATCATGTGGCTTGAAAGCCATGAATCTTCATGCATGATAGCTCATTTCTGAGAACACTTTTTTAAAATATTTTCCGTATTACAAGTTTATTATTTTTTCTAGAAACTTGGTCACATATAACGACACAATGCGAAGGTTTTTTCTTTTTTTGAATATTTTTGAATTTTTTATGCCCGTTTCAAAATGCGGTCAAGACGACGGGCATGACCGTTCCTAGCTAGTGGTTGAATCTTGGAAAACCTTTTGTGTTTGTCTGATTAAATAGATACTTATGTACCTAGAAATGATATTTGGAAAAAATAAAAAGCAAACTATGATGCAGCTGCAGTTCAAATTTTACCCGCTTCTAACTGAATCGGTGGAAATTTGTCTTTTTCAGCAGAGGTGGATCGAATCTTTTGACACTCAACCATTTGGTCAATTGTGCCTTAAATATGAACGAATATTTTAGAAAATTAATTTGGTCCAAATTTGTAACAAATATATGATAGGTCCTTCACAAAAGAACTCATTTTGGACACTCGAAAATGAAAAAATGATTTAAAAGAACTCATTTCTCATAACTCTTAAAAAAATATTTGTCTTATTTCTATTTGTGATTATTCCTGAAAACTAAAGTCATATTTGCTGACACAATGACAAGATTTTTTTTTCAATTTTTCAGGTCATAATTAAATAGCTAACACGATTTAGCACCTTACTTTTAGTCAATTACGACCAATTTAAATGGTCAAAATATCACACCTTGTATACCACGTTCTGATTGGTCCAGAGGCCTCTCACGCAGATCGTGGATAAATCACCGCCGGATGTTGCTGGATCCAACGGCCCACACGTCGCCGGTCTCACCCACGTCCCGCACTCCTCCTCTCGCACCCTTCTCTCCCACGCACTAACGCCCCTCTC